>NW_023995643.1:0-94407 GCF_015586225.1 Lucilia sericata | reverse complement strand
ACTAAACTAATAACTAACTAACTAACTAACTAACTCACTAACTAACTAACTACTAACAACTAACTACTAACTAACTAACTAACTAACTAACTAACTAACTAACTAACTAACTAACTAACTAACTAACTAACTAACTAACTAACTAACAAACTAACTAACTAACTAACTAACTAACTAACTAACTAACTAACTAACTAACTAACTTAGTTAACTAACTAACCAATTTACTTCTATAAAAGTATGTATGTATTTCTTAAAGTTTATACATATATTTTTCAAACAATTTTTGATTTCATTTCATTCCTACATCACTCATGTTCGAACTCTCTAATAATGCCACAAACAATGTACACAATTTTTCCATTTTTCTTCTGGGTTTATGAAATCAATTTAAGCAATTTACATGAATAGAATTATTTAAGGTGTTTTTGAAAGATTTGTTATGTAATCGAAAAAATGAATATAGGTACATATATTAAAGAATTTGAAATTTATTTAAATTTCAATCTTCAAAATGAAAAAAAAAAATAAAATTGAAAGTTCTGCATTTTAAAAACAAATGCACATAGAAAGAAGTCTTTGCATATTTACATGTTTTTACAACTGAAAATAGCCTTATTATATAAACTATTAAAAATTTATTATTAATTTCCTTATGTTATGTTTTAACTTTTAAATTTTATATACAAAATATACGCCTAATTTCACCACATGTAATTGTTTCACCTTTTAATAAGTTTTCTTGTTTTTGTTTGAAAATTATTTTAAAATAATAATAAACTTTATTAACTTATAACTCAATTTAAAGTTGAATAATAAAACTTTTTATATACTTAAGTATGTAAAATTGTGTAAAATTAAATTTTTGAAATCCTTACTCATACTACAATGAAACAACTTGAACACATACATATGTATGTATGTACATTAGGATAGTACCAAAAAAAGTTGTTAACTTAAAATTAAAACACAGTTGCGAAAAATACACCTAGTCTGCTGTTGAAAAACTACTCTTAGATTGAATTAAATTTTATAGTTAGTTGGCGACTTCAGTAGATTTTGTTTTAGGGTCACACTAATGTTTGAATTGAAGTTAAATTTTAACTTTAAAAGTCTTTTGCTCTAAATATTTTAAATAATAGTTTGTTTTTGTTTATGCATATAAATAGAGAAAATGAAAAAATATATAGCTGCATTTCCTTGGAATTGCATTATGGTTAACACATTCAAAAGTTGGATGAAAAACAATCATATAAATAAATTCAAAGAGTTATAGAAAGTTTTGAAAGCAAAGTTTTTTTTCAAAAATATTGAACAAACAAGAGAAAATTTTAGCGTCACTCCTCATAAGTGGAACCTGGTTTTGTCATATGCCGAATCCCAAAACCTATTTTAAGTCTAGAAATGATAGTGCGTGATGTAAATCATTTAACAAACACATACATATATAAAAGAGGAATAACCATTCTTAGGCGAAGGGTATTATACGATTGTGCTGATGTTTATAACACACAAAAATATTGGTCCTACACCCACCTTAAAGTATACCGATCGATTCAGAATTTTTTGAGTCGATTAAGACATGTCCGTCCGTCCGTCTGTCCGGCTGGCTGGCTGTCCATGTAAACTTTATGCGCAAGGTACAGGCCGCAATTTTCAAGATAATTTGATGAAATTTGGACCAAGCTTGTTTTTTGGCACAAGGACGAAGCCTATTGAAAATGGTTGAAATCGGTCCATTATTTCACCTAGCCCCCATACAACCATACCTCCCGATTTGGACTTTTTATGCCATAATTACGTCAAATATACTACTATCTCTCTAAAAATTGGCGTGACAATGACACTGCAGATTTTCGTAATGATCGGCCCTTATTTGACCCTAGCACCCATACAAACCCCCCTTCAAAAAATGTCTTAAACGTCTAAAATTGACTTGTAACCATTTGTATCGCAATGAAACTCAACAAAACTGTTATTTAGAAATATATCCTTTTCCCAAATTTAATGAGGATCGGCCCATGTTTGACCTATACTCCTATATGAAGCCTCATTTAGAAAATTTGTTTTTTATCAAAAAATTACTTACATACCTTGCAATTAAGGTAAAATTCAACATAAAAGTTTCGTTATGAAAAATAAAAATTTTTAAAATATACTCATGGTGTAGGGTATTATATGGTCGGCCATGCCCGACTATACTTTCCTACTTGTTTTTAAATTTTATTAGAATTAAATTTTCTATAAAAGTCTCTTTAAACATCCATTGAATGCAATTGCTATATGTTTTTTTTTACTTATTTCATACATTCTATTGTCCCACTATTCCCTACAAAACTTTTTCCAAACATTCTTTGCAACAAGCATATGAAAATCTTTTTATTTTCTTATTACTATTCTTACTTGCACAATCTTTATATAATAGACAAAAACTTTTGGTCAAAAGTTCATATAAATAATAATAAAAAATATGTGTATTAGAAATATTAACATAGAAAAAAACTTTGAAAAAACAACCTTCACCCTTAAGGGTTAAAAAGTCATAATAAGAATAAAAGTGTATTATCAACGGTAAAATAAAAAAGGAATAAAAGTGTTATATTCGAAAAACAACGAAAATATAATCAGTCATATTTCATGTCATTGATAACCTATCCACAACAGCAATGAGTAATTTTAAAGTGTTTTTCGGAAAGGTTCCATTATAGACCGACAATTTTGGAATATAGTACCAGAAGTTTTATTTTAACTTAATTTTTAACAAATGAATTGCTTACGAAAGCTAAGTAGAATATGTTTTATCGGTGTCAACATACTAGAGATGGTTTGTGCGCTCCCGAAGTAATGAAGTGGCCAACAAAGTTTGAAGTCCAAATATTCGAGGCATTACACCGTGAAGATTCTTGTCAAATTCAGCAAGAGTTTGCAAAATGTATTAAAAAGATACTGAAACCCACATTACATGCGAACTGAAACCCAGAGATTTCGGAATACTCTTTTTATGTACGAAATACACATTCAACACTATTAAGGAAAATTATTTTTTCAGAAAATAAGTACTTGCGATTAAAACTCGTTCCATTACGAGAACCTAAATCGTAAAGAATCGTATATGAAACCCAGCCAAAGGCAAATTCGCATAGTGTTAAAGTAATTCTACTTATTTACCGACAACAAAAGAGTTCCATCTAATATGATCTGCTGAAATCTAGCCAGACTATTACACAGATCCTGTTGCGAATGCGAATAGGCCAAAAAACTCCCAGAATATTCGAACATACATGAAAGCGAAATGTTTCATCATAACATTGCTTAGTTGCATGGTGCAATACCTTTTGAAAACGACTTAGAAAGAAGAGGTTGGCGCCCGCCTTAAGTCCAGCCCCGTCTGATTGCTACATATTTGTTACGATCAGTGCAGAAGGCAGACTATCCGAACTTGTTTTTATTCGTTCTTGGACTCGAAAGATATAATAAAGATAAGATATATAATCTGAAGTAAAGACTTCTTATGCTTATTTTTATGAATAAAGTGGGCGTAAAACTGGGAGTGGCCTTCAATAAATAACATCTGATATTGACCAGAGTTCTTTCTAAGATTAGACCTATTGATCTTATCGTTTTTTGTATGGTTGGTTTAATCGTTTTCTATATGATTTCGACACAAACTAGATAAATGTAGAGTACAGTTCAAACCACAGTAGTATAGAAATAAAAAAGTGGGAAATAGTTCCGTAACTTCTCAACGATTTGCATGATTGAAATGAAATTTGATTACATAAGTAAAGAGGAAGTATTGATGAGTTTATGTTTTGAATTTGGACCTCATGGGTTGTCAGGGGACCGCAAAGTAGTACACCTTGGGTATGTAAAATTTTTAAAACGATCATATTTCTTCTTTTTTTCTTTAAGTAGAAGTTTCGTACTTAATGGAAAAAATATTCTGTGACCTAAGTTAGTCTAATTCAATAGAAATTTACAACTTTCGGGATTCGACCGAAACCAGTCCAATTATTTTCTTTATTCAAAAACTTGAATTGTTGTTAATTCGAAACTACTAACAGGCTCTGCCCACTCGTGCCCGTTTTTTTGGTTAATTTAAGAGCCATGCCCACTATTTTGAACCCTCTAATTCTTATAATAACAACTTATTACGGAAAAAATAATAATTTATGATAAGTGTGGTGGGCTTTAATTTAACATGACTCATTATTTTTTTACCAAAAAAAAGTGAAAAACCACACCCACTATATATTCCGCCCATTTTTATTTCTATCACTAAAAATGTGGTCAAAACTGTTGAAAAATCTCTATTTGACAGTTTAAACATTTAAATATTTTCAATAATAACTATTTAGTATTGTAAGAAGTGTCACGCCCACTATTTTAATTCCGCCCATTTTTTATCTAATTTATGTAAAATTGAAATGAAAATGACTGTGTACAATTTTGGGACACGAGTAGAAGAATTAATTTTACTAGCAGATGCCATGCCCACTATTCTGATTCTAATAAAAAATATTTAGTTTTGTAGGAAATTCCACGCCCACTATTTTAATCTCGCCCAGTTTTATATAAATTACATAAAATTGAAATGTATTTTTGAACACGATTTATTCTATACATCAAAAACATTAATTTTAGTAAAAAATACCACGCCCACTATTCCAATCCCACCCATTTTTATTTCTAATACTTACTCAAATTTATAATTAATTATTTAATTCTTGCATTGTTTTCCTATCAGTTCAATATTTATCGAACTAGTCGATAATGGCGGGTGCAAAGAACACTTTATGACCATGTCCATTAGTAATAATTAATATGTCTTTGAAAACATACCTGATGTTATTTGTATAATGATTACGAAATCTTTATCTATTTAAAGAGACAGCTTACCTGAAAAGATATATAAAATATTATAGAATTAATATAATGCAAATAACCAACTGTTTTTACTATACAAGTATAAGATAAAAGGTTTATCAAAATACTAACAAAAAACTAATTCAACATGACACTAAAGACCACTTCCGCTTTAAGCTGTTTTCAAATAGGAAACACAACTTAAATAAGTTTTTTTTACCATTTTAAGGATAAGTATATTAAAATAAAAATAAATTTTTGTAGATAATGCTTGTAATAACTCTAATATTTTAGGTCTTTTTCTTAGAATAAAAAAGTTTTATAATGTCAGTTTTTATATTTATCTAGCCATTCATACACACAAATAATGACCACAATTACCATTTTAGTTGTACGGGCTGGTAGTTGTGGCTACCGGCCATTTTGTCGGCTGTGGACTATTTTGAATTTAAAACTAAAAACGAAAAGCCATATTGTAGTATTATTGTTATTATTATTCATTCTTTATGAAAATTACTTGAGTGCATCTGTTGCTAAATTGTATTTGCATATAAATTTGCAAATATTCAGCATACCCTGGGTGCTTCGCTACCCTAACTTAAATTAAATACATACAAAATTTTGTTTACTTTTATAGAAAATTAAAATTGATTAAACATTTTTTTAATGTTTCAGTTTTATACGTTCAATATCACGTGATTAAATTCACATTCAGTAAGAAGCTTGTATTTTTAGTTTCATTCATTTAGCTTCCACATTATAGAAAATTTCTACTATTTGAAAAAAAAGTACTATAAAATACTCTAATAGATTATCATTTAAACAAAAATTTTATGTTTCTGTGTTCATTATTATAAATAATTCAAAAAATATAATTTGATGAATGAAAAACTACCAAAAGTCCCTTTCAGTAGATTCTCATTCACTAAGGTCCCTACATTTTAAATTTTATTTTCAATATCTATGTTCAATATCGTAAAAATATTAAAAAGTACCATCGGAAAAACGAAAAAGTACAAAAATCTCTCTCAATAAATTCTCATTTAATAACTACCGTGTGTTCCGGTTAATCATTATAAAGAATCTAAAAGGTACCATTTGAAGAATAGAAAAGTACCAAATAGTTCCCACTTACAAAATATTATTCAGTCAAGACCACGTATGTTAAAATTAATGTTCCTAGGTTGAATATTTTAGAAAATTAAAACGAACAATTTATGAGATAAAAAGTACTAAAAAGTTGTCTCTTAAAGAATATTATTCAATGAGGGCCGTGTATGTTTAATAATCATGTGTTTTGAATTCATATTAAAGAACATACAAAGAGTATCATTTGAAGAAAGAAAAAGTACCAAAAGTGGAATAAATTTTACCTAAGTGGAAAGTGCTAATAAAGAGTACAATTTCTCCCCTTTTCGCTTAGAACTTTTTCGAGAATTAAGTTTACAAAATGTTTCGTATTTAAAACTATATATCATAGATAAAACTCAAACGATTCAAATCTGCATTCATTTGTTCCAGAAAAATAGTGCTTTCAAAAAGTTCCAAACAATTTACTCGAATTTGGTCCTATTTAGGCCTTAGTACTCGAATTCCAAAATAATATACCAAGAGCTTATTTTGTGTGAGTAAATAAACTACTTATTCAAATTTTATAAATATTGGCTCAATAAGTTTGAATAAAATTACATGTGCCGTTTTTTCCCTTTTTGGACCTTTTTTCCCAGTGAAATAGCAAAAATTTTATTACAATAAATATTACAGAGTTAGTCTGTAATTTAATAGGAATAATTCAATAAACCGAAAAAGTTTTCTGAATGTGCTAAAAAAAAAGTACCAAAAATACAGTTTTCTCCCATTTACACCCAAAAATGACTGAATTTTAAAAAAGTACGAAACAGGTGTCTCATAATTTTGGGAGATGTATCGAAAATATTCATAAAAATTTTATTATGTTAATTAGTTCAAATGTTAAAAAGGGACAATAAAAGGTACCAAAATCACCTTTGTTACACATTTTTACCCCTTAAAAGTACGAATTTCAAAAAAGTACCAGACACCCATCTGCTCATTTTAAGAGTAGATACAGGTGCATTTAAAATTTTTATTGTATCATTAACATTGTGTAAGATAATTAAGAAAACCTGTTTTACCCGTTTTTTTACCCGTAAATGTACAATTTTCCAAAAATCCCTCCTTAGTGGATCTACATAACCAAAAACACATCTACTGTCAAAATTTCATGATTCTAGGTTCAGCCGTTTGGGCTGGGCGATGATGAATCAGTCAGTCAGTAACGCTACTCTTTTATATATATAGATTTTGCAGCCTGTATAAAAATTTTGTTGGTAAAAAATATTTTTTTTTTTTGTGGGTGTTGTAAAATTATTTTGCTTTTGTCCTGATGTGTGTGTGTTATGATTCTAAAACTATTTTGTTAGAAAATAAAATGAAAACATTTTTTTTCTAAATATTTAATAATGTAATATTTAAACATGTTGAAAAACCATAAATTTTATTTTCAACCAAAATGTGCAATGAACTTTTGTGTGTGTGCAGCATTAAAATGTACTTATAAATTGTAAAACCTCTAATTGGCATACATTTTACATGTTGAGCAATTATGAATGTAAATAGTTTGTGTAATTTTTAATACGAAAATTTAATACACGAGAGTAATTAGAATTTTGAACTTTTCCATGTAATTTTAGGTTTTTGAAAATGTACAAAATTCTTTAAAAAATCACAGAAACACATAGTAAATATGTTTAATTGTTTTCACTTGTTTATGCAAAACTACTAAATACTGCCACATTTCTAAGAAATGGTATAATAATGACTTATATACACATTAAAAGCATTTAATACAATTGTACTTCTCATTTAGTTTATATTATTTTAGGCATAAGTTCTTAAATGATATGACAACAATCCATTACTTAATAATAATTTTTATTGAGATATTTTTAGAAACACTAATAGCATTTTAAATCAATTCTTGAAACAAATAGCATAATTTATTTTCCATTTAAAGAGTTAATTTACATACATAAGTAATTGTAATAACCCTTTTTTCCCAATAAAAATCAATAAATTTAAAAATGTTATATATAAATTTCTAATAAAAAAACCAAAACCCAAAATTTGCATTAAATATTATTTTGACACGTTTTTCAGTTTATTTCAAGCGCATGAGTTGTTTTAAAGTCGTTAAAATGATTTAAGTATTAAAGTGAATATTTTATGTAGTCTTTCAGCAAAAAGGTTTATATATCAATTTCTATAAACATTAAATATACAAATATAACTAGAAATACATAGTACTTTTATAGTCTTATAGTACATATATTGGACACAAATCCGATCCAAGAAAAATTTTCCAAATCTGACTATCTTTACTATACAAAAAGCGTTCTCTGGTTTGCTATATGTATAGTAGTCAGAATCTGACAATATTTTCTATATAAAAAGTAGTCGGAATCTGACTACATCTTCTATATGAAAGGTTGTCAGAATCTGACTATATGTTCTATATGATAAGTAGTAAGAATCTGACAACCCTTTCCACATGAAAAGTAGACAGAATTTGCCTACATTTTCCATATGGAAAGTTGTCAGAATCTGACTACATTTACTGTATGAAAAGTAGTCAGAATCTGACTACATTTTCTATATGAAAATTTGTTGGAATCTGACTACATTTTCTATATGAAAATTAGTTGGAATCTGACTATATGAAAAGTAGTCAGAATCTGACTACATTTCCGGAAAAGTTGTCAAAATCTGACTATATTTTCTGTATGAAAAGTTATCACAAACTGACAACATTTTCTATATCAAAGGTTGTGAGAAACTGACTACATTTTCTATATGAAAACTTGTCAAAATCTGACTATATCTTTTATATGAAAGCTTGTCAGAATCTGACTACATTTTCTATATGAAACCTGTCAGAATCTGACTACATTTTCTTTTTGAAATGTTGTCAGAATCTAACTACACTTTCTATATGTAACGTTGTCAGAAACTAACTATACGAAAGTCAGAACCATACTACATTTTGTATATGAAAGGTTGTCAGAATCTGACTAAATGTTCTATATGATAAGTAGTAAGTATCTGACTACATTTTCCACATGAAAAGTTTTCAGAATCTGATTAAATTTACTGTATGAAAAGTAGTCAGAATCTGACTAAATTTTGTATATGAAAACTTGTCAGAATCTGACTTCATTTTCTATATGAAAAGAAGTCAGAATCTGACTACAGCTTCTTAATGAAAAGTAGTCAGAATCTGACTACATTTTCTATATGAAAAGTTGTCAGAATCTGGCTACATTTTCTGTATGAAAAGTTTTCAGAATCTGACTACATTTTCTATATATAAAGTTGTCAGAAAATGACTATATTTTTTATATGTAAAGTTGTCAGAAAATGACTATATTTTTTATATGAAAAGTTGTCAGAAACTGACTACATTTTCTATATGAAAAGTAGTCAGAATATGACTACATTTTCTATATGAAAACATGTCAGAATCTGACTACATTTTCTATATAAAAAGTATTCAGAATCTGACTACAGCTTCTATATGAAGAGAAGTCATAATCTGACAGCATTTTCTATATGAATAGTAGCCATAATCTGACTGCATTTTCTATGGGAAAAGTAGTAATTTTACTGAATTCTTGCCGAAGAAATTCGTACATCAAAAACTATTAGAGTACTAGGCATTAGCATACAATACAAGTATCTACACATGTATGTATATTTTAGCTATAAAGCTTATAAGAATCTAAATATGTATCTATGTAAATTAAAGTGCCTGCTAGCGTAGGATTGTAAATATGTGTAGAAGTGTAAATAAAACTGTAAAACTTTGTTTAGTAGTGCGTAAACATAATGACTCAAAATGCAAAGTAAAGTAACCAAAGAAGAGCCCACAATCTAAATAAACCGAAAATATATACCACCGACTACTATTCAAAAACCAAAACACGTACTTCAAAGTATATACAGCAAGAAAAACAACTACAACAACAACAGCAATAACTTAACATTAACAACCGCAACAACAACAAAAACTGTAACATAAGATAACAGCAACATAATTGTTTTTTTCAAAAACAACAAGCATGAGTTTACTGTCAAAATGCACACACCCAGCCGCAGACCTGAAGTTAGATGTAACATTCCCAATTTAGGGATATAAAATTGGTTCAAAATGACTTCACTCTTAATAACTAGGGGACACAAAATTAGCGATTGTCTAAAGGACAGTAAAGCAACAAGTGACTACATTTGACAATAGACTTCTAAATGATTCAGAATATAAATTTTAGACAATCCAGTAGGCGTTTGGACATATAGGGAAAATATTGTTTAAAATAAAATACAAAACCCCCTTTTAAAACTGCTGGGCTACTAATACAAATGAACAACAAGAAATTCCCATACTCTTAACAACAGCTTCAATTATAAACAAAAATAATGTTTTCAGCAACAAAAGTGAAATATTTTCTATTAACAAAAAAGGCAACGCTACTTACGCTTGTTTTGCGAAATGGAAATTATTTTCAACAATATTTTACTTAAGCAAAAAGGCGTACCTTAATGGACATGGTGAAACTAATAGTTGTTTATGTTCCAACAAAAATTATTTTGAAAGCCTAGTTATTATAGAACAAAATGCTTTTTCAATTACATAAAAATTGATTTGTAATTACTTTTAGTATTAGTAAATAACTTGAGCATGTTGGTGAAAATATCTAACGACATTTTCTATAGTCAGAGTCTGACTACATTTTCTATATGAAAAAGTAGTCAGAATCTGTCTACATTTTGTTTATGAAAAGTACTGAGAATCTGACTACAATTTGTTTATGAAAAGTATTGAGAGAGAGTAGTCAGAATCTGACTTTCTATATGAAAAGTAGTCAGAATCTGACTTCATTTTCTATGAAAAGTAGTCAGAATCTGACTTCATTTTCTATGAAAAGTAGTCAGAATCTGACTTCATTTTCTATGAAAAGTAGTCAGAATCTGACTTCATTTTCTATGAAAAGTAGTCAGAATCTGACTCCATTTTCTATGAAAAGTAGTCAGATTCTGACAACGATTTCAATATGAAAAGTAGTCAGAATCTGACTAAATTTTCTATATGAAAAGTTGTCAGAATCTGACAACATTTTCTATATGAAAAGTTGTCAGAATTTGACTACATTTTTTAAATGAAAAAAGTCAGAATCTGACTAAATTTTCTATATGAAAAGTAGTCCGAATCTGACTACATTTTCTATATGAAAAATAGTCAGAATCTTACTACATTTTCTACATGAAAAGTAGTCAGACTCTGACTATATTTACTATATGAAAAGTAGTCAGAATCTGACTAAATGTTCTATATGAAAAGTTGTCAGAATCTGACTACATTTTCTATATGAAAAATATTCAGAATTTGACAACACTTTCTATATGTGAAAAGTAGTCAGAATCTGACTACATTTTCTATGTGAAAATTAGTCAGAATCTGACTACATTTTCTCTGTGAAAAGTAGTTAGAATCTGACAATATTTTCTATATGAAAAGTGGTCAGAATCTGACTGCATTTTCTATATGAAAAGTAGTCAGAATATGTGAAAATTTTCTATATGAAAAGTAGTCAGAATCTGACCATATTTTCTGTATGAAAAGTAATCAGGATCAGACTACATTTTCTATATAAAAAGTGGTCAGAATCTGACTACATTTCCTATATGAAAAGTGGTCAGAATATGACTACATTTCCTATATGAAAAGTGGTCAGAATATGACTACATTTGCTATAGGAAAAGTAGTCAGAATCTGACTACATTTTCTATAGGAAAAGTAATCAGATTCTGACCACATTTTCGATATGAAAAGTAGTCAGAATCTGGGAAAATTTTCTATATGAAAAGTAGTCAGAATCTGACCATAATTTCGGTGGTCAGAACCTGACTACATTTTCTATAGGAAAAGTAGTCAGAATCTGACTACATTTTCTATACGAAAAGAAGTCAGAACCTGACTACATTTTCTATATGAAAAGCGGTCAAAATCTGACTACATTTTCTATAGCAAAAGTAGTCAGAATCTGACTGCATTTTCCATATGAAAAGTAGTCGGAATCTGACTACATTTTCTATAGGAAAATTAGTCAGAATCTGACTACATTTTCTAGATGAAAAGTAGCCAGAATCTGACTACATTTTCTATACGAAAATAAGTTAGAATCTGACCACATTTTCTGTTTAAAAAGTGGTCAGAATCTGACTACCTAGGAGTATTAGTTACTTGTTTATACAAAAAAGCAGTCAAAATATAAATTGACATTGCTGTAAGAAAAGTTTTAAGAAACTACCTTTTTAATAGGAAATTTTCCTCGGTTAGCTAATGAGGAAATCTACTTTACACTTAACCAACATTTTAGTGGTTACTGTCATGCTCACAAAGAGTCACTTATCAACAAAAAGCTTTCCACGACAATTCAGCCATTAAAAACACTGAAAGCTTTTGGTAAATTTACACTTTCAAACAAAATAAAAATAGAGAATTATAGAAAAACTTTCTGGATTTCCCTACTAACATGTATTATGCTGCGAACAAAGCTTTTCCCGGAGTTTTGCTTTATCTATAAAAAAAAAACACTATAAAAGCTTTAACATTCAACATGTTTATGTTGCCTTAATAATGGTTACTACTAAAAACACTTACACACACACATAGTGAAAAAAGAAAACACAAATTCATACTTTTGGCATTTCACATGCATCAAGTGAAAATCAGTTTTTCCCGGGTATTCGATAAGTAACGTTGTCAATATTTTTTGAAAACGGAAGAAAATTCAAAAATTAAATTTAGTTAAATATAAAAAGGAAAATATAATAAAAATTGATTAAGAAAATAAAAATTTTAGAAAATATATAGAGAAAAATATTTGAATATAACTTAAAGCAGAATTATTAAAAATTAATAATTTCATTAAAAGAATTAAATAAAAGTGTTTGATTGTGTGCGTTTTTTCTTTTTTTTTTAATTGTGTCTATTGTGCAAAAAGTTTCAAGTGTTAGAACCTCATTTTCCATTCATACAACAGCAGCAAATCATCATCTTCAATATCAACAATCACAAAGTAAAATTAAAACCACAATGGGAATATTTTCTCATTCCACTTGAAGGATAAACAGAACAGAATATTTATATTTTAAAGGTAAGAGATATATTTTTTTAAACTTTTATTTGCACTTTTTATTTTAACAACAACACTTGAGGGGGGAAAAAAACTTGGGTGTGTATGAAAAGTATTAGGAGATATTTAAATATTTTGTTGACTTGTTGAAATTATGTATGTCAGCGTAAATATTGTATATATTTTTCGGTAATATGTAATATAATATTTGTACACATACTTAGGTGACAGCAAATAAATAAAAATCATAAAAAACAGTAGCAGCAAACGTTTATCATATAAAAAAAATATATTTATTACTCACATTATATTCCAACTCATGTGCAAGCTTTTTAATTTGCCTTTCGAAAAGGTAAAATTTATGAACAAGTACCCTTGACATTCTATTTATTTATGTATGTTTTATATGATTATTTTTTTATTTATATACATATGTATGTATGTTTAAATATATACATGCTTTGTAAATTTTTATATGAATTGCCAAATCAATATATAAAAAAAATTAATATGAGTTAAAAATAAATTATTAATGATCCTATTAAGGTCTATCAAAATGCTAATAAAATCATTGGGCGTGTAAAGGACAAAAATTATATACGACAACTGAATGGAAAATATTATTAATAAGAATTATGGAAAATTTATTTTTTTTTATTATTATTGTATAAATTAATATATTTTGAAAAGGTTTAGTTAGAATTATATGAATTCTTTATAAAAAATATATTTTTTGCCTTTAAAGATTTTACAAAACATGAATTAATTTAAAACAAGTAAGAAATTATAGTCGGGCGAGGCCGACCATATAATACTCTTCACCTGTTACAAAAAAAAATGTGATTTAGTTTTCATAATAAAGCCTTTAAGTTAAATTGTACCTTGCCGCAGATATACTTAAGCCATTTATTGTTGAATAAAATTGTGAACATTTAAGTCGAATTTTGAAGGGGGATTTGTATAGGGGTTATGGTCAAATTAGACCCTATAATTATAAAATTCATGAGAGCCATCAAGGCTAGTATAGAACTTGGTTTTGCAACTTTTTGTCGAGATACGAGTATATTAAACATAACAAGTAAGAAATTATAGTCGGGCGAGGCCGACCATATAATACCCAACACCTTTGACAAAAATATAATGTGATTTAGTTGCCATAATAAAGCATTTAAGTTGAATTGTACCTTGCCTTAGATATACATACTTAAGCCGTTTATTGTTGAATAAAATTGTGGACATTTAAGTGAAATTTTGATGGGGGCTTTTCATATGAGAACCTATTATTATGGAAATCGTGGGGTCATCAAGTCTTGTATACAACTTGGTTATTGCAGCTTTTTGTCGAGATATGAGTATATTAAACATAATTATGAACTTAAAATCCCCATTCGGCGGGTTCAGTTGTATGGGGGCTAGGTGAAATAATGGACCGATGTAAACCATTTTCAACAGGCTTCATCT
The DNA here is from genome assembly GCF_015586225.1 of Lucilia sericata. Lineage (NCBI taxonomy): Eukaryota > Metazoa > Arthropoda > Insecta > Diptera > Calliphoridae > Lucilia > Lucilia sericata. Next base: position 79,870 of record NW_023995643.1, on the reverse strand, counting down.
ACGGTACCATAAATGATCATGTGCCAAATTTCATTGAATTATGTCCAAAATTGCTACCTGTAGTTTGATTACAAGTTTTAAAAGCCCTATTCGGTGGTTCAGTTGTATGGGGGCTAGGTGAAATAATGGACCGATGTTAACCATTTTCAATAGCCTTCGTCTACGATATCATAAAAGATCATGTGCCAAATTTCATTGAATTATCTTCAAAATTGTGACCTGTAGTTTGATTACAAGTTTTAAAAGCCCTATTCGAGGGGTTCAGTTGTATGGGGGCTAGGTGAAATAATGGACCGATGTTAACCATTTTCAATAGCCTTCGTCTACGATACCATAAAAGATCATGTGCCAAATTTCATTCAAAATTGCGACCTGTAGTTTGATTACAAGGATTACAAGCCCTTTTGGGGGGTTCAGTTGTATTGGGGCTAGGTGAAATAATGGACCGATCTTAACCATTTTCAATAGGCTTCGTCCCTGGGACAATAAAAGATCATGTACCAAATTTCATTGAATTATCTTCAAAATTGCGACCTGTAGTTTGATTACAAGGTTTACATGGACGGACGGACGGACAGACAGACGCACGGACGGACATAGCTAAATCGACTTTAAGGTGGGTATCGGACCAATATTATTGTGCGTTACAAACATCAGCACAAACCCAATATACCCTCCCCACTAAAGTGGTGTAGGGTATAATTATGAACTTAAAAGCCCTATTAGTACGGTTCAGTTGTATGGGAGCTAGGTGAGATAATGGACCCATATTAACCATTTTCAACAGACTTTGTCTCTGGTACCATAGGATATCGTGTGCCAAATTTCATTGAAATATCTTCAAAATTGCTGTAGTTTGATTACAAGGTTTACAAGCCCTATTCAGGGGTTCAGTTATACGGGGGCTAGGTGAAATAATGGACCGATCGTAACCATTTTCAATAGGCTTCGTCCCTGGGACAATAGAAGATCATGTACCGAATTTCATTGATTTATCTTCAAAATTGCGACCTGTAGTTTGATTACAAGGTTTACATGGACGGACGGACGGACATAGCTAAATCGACTCAGAAAAAGGATTCTAAGCCGATTGGTATACTTTAAGGTGGGTATAGGACCAATATTATTGTACGTTACAAACATCAGCACAAACCCAATATACCCTCCCACTAAAGTGGTGTAGGGTATAAATACTGGAAAACAATATATTTTCTAATAATATATGATCGTAGATCCTTAAAATTAAATGTACATATTAAGGGTCCGCATACAATTATAGTACGATTTATACAGGTCCGTCCGTCCATTGATCCAACTGACTTAATCTGTAGGTTCGATGATACAAATTGTTTGGCATTAAAATATTGGTCCGTATAATCTGAAAAGCCCTGTTTATGGGGTACGGCTGTATGGGGGCTAGACGACCAATTTCAACCGTTTTGGGTGAAAAAAGTGTATGTGCCAAGTTGTATGAAATTATCTTGAAAATCGCGAGCTATAGTGTGCTAACAAGGTTTACATGGACGCACAGACGGACATTGCTTTATCGACTCTGAAAGTAATACTGAGCCAATTTGTATATTTTAAGGTAAGTGTAGGTCCTACCCAATTTACTGGTGTGAGGTATACAAATTTCGCTGAAACACACTGAATGATAATCGATGCTTATGGTGTATATGTTGGTTTCAGACAAAACAGAAAACGTTAGAAGAATTTGAGATATTACTCCATGAATATTATTGTAAACTACTCAAACGGCAATTTCAAAGCTATTAGAGAAAATCGTTTTTGAACCCAACGATGAAAAAGTTTCTATTGTCATAACCTGTCCAAATCAAATCAGAAGAACGGACACCAAAGCTTAATATCTATGGCGCTATGAGTTGAACTAATTTTTAGCTTGTATCCTATAAAGTAGTTAAGTGTCTTTGAAGGAGATTTAAATTTGCCAATATTTCAAACATGTCCTCTTAAATAATTGTTTAGTTCTAATTGTTTAATTTTAAGAACATTTATGCAAATATTACACTATGTACCCTAAGAACAAGAAGTTCTTTCGTTACTCAATATAATAGACTCATTCATTTATGTATGTGCTCTTGAGTAAGAAAATAATTTTAAAAAATTTTAACTAAAATTACATATTCAGATTAACTCCCGTATTTTATACCCATCACCTTCGTGGGAATGGTATATATTAGTTTGTCATTCCGTTTGTAATTTCTACAATATAATTTTCCGATATGTAATCTATATCCTTATAGATAGCGCTGTCGATTAGGTCATGTCCGTCTGTCCATCTGTCGGACTATCTGTCGCACTATCTGCCTGTCTGTCTGTCTGTTTGCCTGTTTGTCTGTCTGTCTGTCTGTCTATCTGTCTGTCCGTCTGTGAGTGTGTGTTGAAATCAATTTCCTGAAGACCTCTCTGTGATCTCAGTCTTCAATAATTCTATCTGACATGCTTTCGAGAAGTTTCCTATTTAAAATCAGCAAAATCGGTTCATAAGTAATGGAGATATGAGCAATAATCTGAGGCAACCTCTGAAAATTTCGTCGAAAAATTAGTATTTTTTAAATGCAGACGAATAAATACAAAATCTACATTAGAGATTGTGATTGTTTGAATGTACGTTGTGTTTGCTTGTTTATAATAAACAGTTGTTTTGAATTTATTTCTTTGTCACAGAGATGGGAAAGCATTTATAAACGTAATGCAAATTTTTTGAAAAAATTTAAGAAAAAAATCTTAAATTCAACACTATGGTGAAGGGTATAAAAAATTCGGCATAGTAGAATGTAGCACTCTACTTGTTTATTTCCAATTATGTTAATTTTCTTTACCACTACCCCGTGGTCCTTCGAGCCATGATATGAAGACTTTTCGCAGTGAAGGTGAAGTTTTGTCGTTTCACTACCTTTTCGACGTGAATACCCAAAAGATATGAACACTGGATATATTCCCTAAATCAATTCGTTCGAAACGAAAACAGACTAATACAAAACCTCTCCTGCTCTTAATTTGAAAGAATTTCGCCTTGATAATGTGATGTGATACACGGGGTTTTCATATTACTCTTAAAGGAGAATATTTGTTAATTTCTTCAATCCGGCTCGAAAGACCACAAAAAGTTAATTTTCTTTAGTTTTCTATAGTTTCCCTTAAAAAAAATAAATTTTACTTGGGATCATATTATTGTTATTATGGAATCATAACATGATTAGGTATGACAAGTTATGTTTAATAGGAAAATATTATGAATAATATTATCAATATTAATAATAATATGATTAAACTATAATCATAAATCTATTCATAATATGGTGCTCTTAGTTTATGGTTACCACAACCATGTCTTTTTTCTGAGTACATGGGAAACGCTTCAAACGTCTTTGGCCTCAAGAGATGAGCAATTCTTAAGTTTTTTTTTTTACATTTTTAATAGAAATATTTTTATAACTGTAAAATTTCATTGAATTTCTACTATATATATGGGGAATTTTATGTCAAGTCACCCTACTCAAAAATTAGATTTTGACGAAATTTGCTCTAAGGTTAGTACTATTGGATAGTAGTTCACTAATTTGCTGTATCGGTCAAGAACTCCCGAACTTTGAGATACAGATAACCCACTCGCATCCCATTATGGGACTATAAATCTCTTCAAGGAAATTGTATAAGCTTTCTTTTAAGCAACAAAAATTAAAAAAAAAATTGGAAAGAATGAAGAAATAGCTATCTGAACTCCTTTGGACAATTTCTGCTAGGACCAATAGGTGAAAAGTTAAACTCATCTGAATGACCAAAATGTCCAGCTTTGACCCTTTCTGAGTCCGGCAGTTCTTGACCAATAGAGCTGAGAGTTTGTTTCTGTCCACTATCCCATAATACTAACCTTGGTGCAAATTTCATCCAAATCGGAAGACATCGATTTTTAAAGTTAAGTCACTTGAAACGAAATTCCCTATACATAAGTTTCATTTAAATACACTGCCACCCTGGACGTATGAGTAACTAAATAATTTATTTAAAACAATCATACGTATAGACATATATCCGTTTTAAAGAATGAAGAAAATAACATTCAACACAAAAATTGCTTAGACATACATATATTTAACACAATCTCAAAAAAATTCACAATTAATTGATTGACCGCCCCTACACACAGACGTCTAAATTCAAATTACTAAAAAAAGTAATTAAATTGTTTAAAAGAAAATCAATTATAATTTAAAAAGAAAAAAATCTCCCTCAAGAATTAATTGTCATTGCTTGTTGTGTTCATTTACACAATATTAATTTACAATGTAGGCGGCAGCAGAATGAACAAACCGAAAAAAACGTAAAAATGACTATAATTTGATTAAATAAAATTAAATGTCTAAAAGTTTTTAATCTTTGCTAAAGCAACACACCATCTAAAGTATTTACACGTGTTTTTTACAACGAATGGCAACATGAAAGAACACGAGTAGAAAAAATTTTCCAAGTAAATACTTTAATCAAACAAAAGTCATCCATTACAATTATTAAAAGATCTGAGACCCTTCTCTCTAACAAAAAAAAAAACACGAGAAGAAAAAAACAATTCATTGCTAGATTTAAAAAGCTTTAAATAGAAATGAAGACTAAAGGTAAACAAAAACTGAATAAAATAAAACCATAGATATGAAAAACAAGATGTGTGTTCAGTATTTGGAAAATCTTAATATCTCTAAGGTATTTTGTTTGAAATTTTTGTTTTTTTCCCTTTTTGCAAATTCACGTTCCAACAGGTTTACACGTAGTATACTTGACAGGATTTCGAAAGTTTAGAGTAGCAAAATATGTTATGAATTTTATTTCAGCAGATCTTTAAATACTTGTCAGTTGTATTGCATGTACAGATAAATTTTTTTTGACATTTGTAAAAATTTAATAAAATGAAAATAGCAGTAAAGATATGAAATCATTTCTAACCACAAATTATAGATATTTTTTGACAAGCGTTGTGAAATAATATTAAAGTTAATTGACAATAAGTAAAACGTTTTTTGTGTTCAACAATAATGAAAAATATGCAGCACGTTTTCTGTTTTTTTTATTAAATAATTTTTGAACATGTTTTACTTGTTTCAGAAATCACATAATAGCTATAAAAATGCAGATTCTTTTATTTTGGGGAGAAAACAGTTGAAACTAATTTAGACGTTATTTCTTAAATATGCAATGATATTGTATAAAAGGTGTATTAAAAGTAAGTGTTTGTTAGGGAAGGGTTATATACCGAAAAGGTGCCAGTCCACTTGAAGACCATTGTGATTATTTTTAATAAGAAAACTTACATATAAAAAGAGCATACAAGAAGATAGAATGTCGTAGTCCATACTATAATTTCCAATCGGCATATTTCGGGGGTTTTACCCAACAACACAGTTTAGCATGGAATCTATTTTCTAGCCATCTCTTGGATAATGACAGATTACGAATTCCACCATTTCTAGCACCTTGATATAATTGCATAACCTGAAGAAGACTGACATTGTCCCATTTACTAATATAAGGTCGAATAGAATATTTCCTATAGTTCACGAGATATGTACAGAATTAAAGTTATATCAACAGACAGGTAGATGGATGGACAGATGGACAAAAATTACGACAGACGAACCAAGCGATAATGAACGGAGAATTAAAGAGTGACTTTCGTACATGTAGTGTTTATAGTTGAAACCGAAATCGCAGGATAAGTTTTTTTGCTGTTGTAGGTGTGGATGTGTCGAATGAAAGGACTGTGTAATGATGATGGATATAAGATATTCCCGTCCTTATACTATCAATGAATTTCCCTGTTTGTACGGGACAAAGTGGGCACATTAGCCGTCCTCACTTTGGTGTAATTGCCATCAGGATTATAGAGTGACTTTCGAACACGAGGTGTCAACGATTGAAAGATAAGTTTATTTGCTATTACCAGAACCATGTAGAGGAGTGGCAATGAAGAATTTATAAATGTGTCGGATGAATGGTCTGTGTAATGATGTTAGATGTAAGATATTTCTGTTATTATGTTATCGAAAAACATCCTTCTTTCTTTGGGAACGTACTCTGATCATACTATGTTAAGATCACAGTGCGTACTTCTGCCAAAAAACATCTATCTCTATGTTCTATTGTCGAAACAACAAGGCCTATCTTAGCAGTGTGATTGTGTGTATATTACCAAACAATGCTATAGATATAGTCCGAAGTTTAGCGGATATTTTACAATAAGACTTCTATGTTCAGAGGTTAGATAGCTCAAGTTTACGAGTAAAGTGTTTGTACATAGTGCGTCATGTACAAAAATTGCCAAAAAAGAGTATACTTTTCAAGTCAGAGAGTTGTAGTCAATCGTCTTTAGCTCATCCTGTGACTGCAAAAAGACCAATGTAAGCTAATGCCGTCAAGAATGATTCATAACTTTTCTACGCCTTTCAACAAAAAACCCTTTAAATTTTTCAAATTTATTATGTCTTTCCCCATGTTTATACCCTACACCACTATAGTGGGGAGGGTATCATGCGTTTGTATCCAAAAATTTGGGTCTTACACCCACCTTAAAATCTACCAATCGGCTCTGAATTTCTGAGTCGATTTAACTATTTTCGTCTTTCTGTCTGTCTGTCTGTCTGTCTGTCTGTCTGTCTGTCTGTCTGTCTATCTGTCTGTCTGTCTGTATATCTGTATGTCTGTCTGTCTGTCTGTCTGTCTGTCAGTCTCTCTATCTGTCTGTCCGTATATTCATCTTTGTGTTTTGGCACATATTCTTGACTCTTAGCTCAAGGACGTAGCCTATCGAAATCGGTCCATTATTCCACTTAGCCCACATACAACTATACCCCCGAATAGGCCTTTGGAGCTCATAATTATATTAAATGTTCTAGTATCTCAACAAAAACCGTCACAAATTAGTTTTATAAAAGTCTGCATAATAAAGCCGATTTTTGTTATGATCTGACATTTTTTTGACCCTAGCCCTCATACAAAGCAGCCCCTTGAAAGAATGACTTGAAAGACAGTAATGCATTTATAAAAACTACTATCACGATGAAATTTTGCAATAAGACTGATGTAGGATATCATATGGTCGACCGTGTCCGACTATATATTCTTACTTTTTTTTTAAATTGCATTATTATATTACAAAGTGATTAATTTAAATCACGTCTCTCTGCTTCAACTATATCGTTGTCAAATGAACAAAAAAATAAAACACAAAACGTTTTAAACATTTATTGTTTTGTGCTAAACAAAAAGAACAAAATTAATGTGAACAATAAATAAAATAATGAAAACACATTCTAACCAATTGTTTGTTGTCTTTTTTTATTGGAAGGTTAATCTTTTTTTTTTGAAACTTTTCGTGTTTTTGTTCAGTTTTTTCCCCAAGAAACAAAGATTACCAACGATTTTGTGTTTTTTTTTTTTTTTGTGGTTTTGAAAACATATTATAGCTTTATTTAATGGTTGGTTTAACATTTTAAATTGATGTGTGTGTGTAAATACAAACGCACATACATACATACTCAGCAGCATGTGTTTCTTTTAAAACCCTAGTGCGTATGATGATTATTTTGGTGCAAAAAAACAGTTTAATCTTAAATTAATCATACGTATACAAGGAATGAAAGAAATACAAAACAAATGTATTCAACTAAATTGTATTTATGTACATTCCCCAGCAAAAACATACACAAAGTAAAAATCAATTATAAAACGAACGTAGAGAAAAAACACTAAGAGAGTGGAGAGTGTGACAAAAGGCAGAATGTTGTTTACATTGTAACATATTGTGTAAATGTACATTTGTATGTGTTTAAATATCCTTAAATTAGCTTTATTACAGACAGGCAAAGTGTAAAGCGGGTGTAGTAAGTAGCTTTAATGCTTAAATCAACATTTCTTTGGCAAGCAACATAATTTTAACAATATTTAATTGTATTTGCTTTATTTTAATTTTTGTTTTTATATAAAAAAAAAACACACACAAATAAAATCGTCATGGTGCCAACAATTAATTGTATAATAAGCTGATTTTTAGATTTAATTTAATAAACAATCTAAATAGCAACATTGTATGTGTAGAGAAACCAGCAAATATTTAATTAAATAAAAAATAATTTATTGTATTTAATTATTAAGCATATAGAGTTTTAATTAAATATGTAATAGGATATGGTTTAATGTTGACAAAATTTAAAATATGAAAAAGGATACCCATCATGTCATATTTATATCAAAAATAATTGAGATCAGAGTGAGCATTTCATAGGGATTAGTAACAAACATTTTATAGCCAGTTATATGTATTTCGAGGCCGTTTGTATTGAATGAAGTTGTTCATTTTCAACACCAATTAATTGATAATATTTGAAGAAAGTTTCATTCCTCTATTTGGTTCCTCTTTCATTTGGTTCATATCGTCCATACAACAGAACGAGAGAAGGTTATATATAAGTTTGTTTTTCTGTTTGTAAGTTTCACAATACAATTTTCCAATTCTATAATGTTTATATATATTCTGAATCCTTATAGATATCAGAGTCGATTAAGCCATGTCTGTCTGTCTGTCTGTCTGTCTGTCTATCTGTCTGTCTGTCTGTCTGTCTGTCTATCTGTCTGTCTGTCTGTCTGTCTGTCTGTCTGTCTGTCTGTCTGTCTGTATGTCTGTCTGTCTGTCTGTCTGTCTGTCTGTCTGTCTGTCTGTCTGTCTGTCTGTCTGTCTGTCTGTCTGTCTGTCTGTCTGTCTGTCTATCTATCTATCTATCTATATATGTATTTCGAGGCCGTTTGTATTGAATGAAGTTGTCTATTTTCAACACCAATTAATTGATAATATTTGAAGAAAGTTTCATTTCTATATTTGGTTCCTCTTTCATTTGGTTCCATACAACAGGACGAGAGAAGGTTATATATAAGTTTGTTATTCCGTTTGTAAGTTTCACAATATAATTTTCCAATTCTATAAAGTTTATGTATATTCTGAATCGTTATAGATATCAGAGTTGATTAAGCCATGTCTGTCTGTCGGTCTGTCTGTCTGTCTGTCTGTCTGTCTGTCTGTCTGTCTGTCTGTCTGTCTGTCTGTCTGTCTGTCCGTCTGTCTGTCTGTCTGTCTGTCTGTCTGTCTGTCTGTCTGTCTGTCTGTCTATCTATCTATCTATCTATCTATATATCTGTCTGTCTGTCTATCTGTCTGTTTGCCTATCTGTCTGTCTGTCTGTTATTAATGGAAAAATGGAAATAGTTGAAAAAATCGACAATGAATAGTTACAAACTTCCGACCGTCATTTAATCTATATTACTGCAGATCCGAACAGGATAAGCTGAAGGACTTAAATTGGCCACAAATATTCCTTATTAATATAAACATTAACAATAGCGGGTTAGCATTTTATCTAACCTGCATACAAGTGTTCAGCCAAAATATCGTTTAAATGATTATAAATATATCAGAAGTGATCAATTCTCGAGGTCTACACTAATAATCGTCTCTAATATTATTTAAAAACCTTAAAATATCTTAATTTATTTTACCTGTAGTTCACTTAAGTCTTAAATTATGTACCTGTAATAAAGAAAAGGAAAAAAAACACAATTTATTATTAATTCTCAATAAAATTAAGATTTAAACTTATTTTCATAAATCTATTAATATAATTTTATTATTTTCATAATGTGTTCATTAAAAATACTGATTCTTTGCATCAATTCAAATTAATGAACTAAAAATAAAATTTACTTTTCCCCCCCCCCAAAATATTTAAGTAATATTGTGAAATTATACCAAAATTTTTGCTCTTCAACATTTTACCAAGAATTATAAATGAGTTATCAAATTTCCTATTGCATATTATAACCTGAAAAATTTTCCCAAGAAAAGTAGTAAAATTGAATTACTTGTAGGAAGTAATTAAAGCACATAATAACAGATACTTGAAAATTAATATACACATAACACAACTAAATATCTATTCAAGGAATTTGCTGTAAAGTCTCCCACTTGTAGGTGGTATTAATTTAAATGCAAATGAAATATACCATAGCAAGTATTCGCTTTGCAAACCTTTCAAAATTATACTACAGCTTTTGTTATCTTATAGCAAAAAAAAAAAAATTATGTATATATGACTACAAGTAATAATAACCTAAATTGCAAATCACATTTTTCGCACAAAGTTTCGCATTATTAAAGATTATTTGTTAGTTGAATGAAAATGAGACTTAGGCTGTTTTCGATTTTAGTCTTGGTTGTATAACTTATTTAATATAATTTATTTATACAGATTTATCACACATTTCTGTTTGGTTGTTTTTTTTTTACATGATTGAGTGTGGTTATGTTGAAGGGTAAACAATAGCATTTTTACTATCTCCCTTTTTACTATGACTAAACACACTCCATACTTTTTGAAATGTAAATAAATCGCAAAAATATAATAAATTAAAAATAAAACTAAACAAAATTTACTCATTCGTGCACACAAATACAATTCATTGGAATCATCCAGACCAGTTGTCAGTCAGTAATAGAACATTTGCAAAATACATTATTGATTGCCAATGCCTGTATTTGGCTGCCACCTATTTTTTTGCGATTTAAACACCCTTCACCTTCGTGAGACGGGTATATATTAGGTTATCATTCCGTTTGTAATATCTACAATATAATTTTCTGACCCTATGCTTTGCTGTCAGACTATCGGTCTATCTGTGTGACTGTCTGCTTGTCTGTCCGTCTGTCGGTCTGTTTGACTGTATGTATGTCTGTCTGTCTGTCTGTGTATCAGTCTATATGTTTGTTTGTCTATCTGTCTGTATATCTGTCTGTCTGTCTGTCTGTCTGTCTGTCTGTCTTTCTTTCTTTCTGTCTGTCTATCTGTCTGTGTATCAGTCTATATGTTTGTTTTGTCTGTCTGTCTGTCTGTCTGTCTGTCTGTCTGTCTGTCTGTCTGTCTGTCTATCTATCTATCTGTCTATCTATCAGTTTGTCCGTCTTTCTGTCTGTCTGTCTGTCCATATTTCTGTATGTTTATTGAAATCAATATTGTGAAGACCCCAGATATCTTGAAACCTGGCTTTTAAGAAATTTTTTGTTTAAAATCACCATAAATTACGGATTTTTGTCATTTAAAAGAAATTATGAATTTGGGGGAAAAATTGAAAGAAAATAGATTAGTAAAACTTGAAAGGTTAACGCCTGAAAACAACAACAAGATAGCTGAAATCGGGAATGGAGAAAATGCATAAATATAATTGGATTTCTTTTTTGGAAAAAAATAAAAGAAAAACATTTTAAAAATATAAAAAAATTAAATTTCGAACAAAATTAAAAAATTATTTTGTTTAAATAAAAAATAGTTTTTTTTTATATTTTTAAAATACAATGTGATGATGGGTATATAAGATTCGACGCAGCCCAATATACCACTCTTATTTGTTATACCTGCAAGTGTCAGCAATATTCACTATATTTCAACCGTAGTATTGAACTAAAATACAATTTTGCACAATTTTGTTTGCAATACGTACACTTAGCATTGAACTACTAAACAATAGTATGAAAATGAGCAAAAGAGAAACAAGAAATCGTATATATAGTATAAACATAATGAATATTGCAATAATTAAAAGGGGGTAACAGTCATCATCTAATCATTCATATATTCACAAAAGCAAAAAAAAAAAAAAATAAACAACTATAATAAATAACAAAATGCCTGCTGAAACAAGTTCAATCAGGCGACGACAAGAGCAGAAAATTAATTGAGTCAAGTACTTCCCCTTAGTAATGATGTGCCAACACATACATACATACATACATATGTGTGTATTAAATGGGAATGACTGTGAGTTGTTTTTTTATATTTGGTATTAAATTATAATGTTTTTTTTTAGAAATAATTACCTATTTTGTAGGATAGTTGAGATTATTGAATTATTGGACTTAAGCCGTGGGTTTTTATGTTGTTGTCTTTGCCGGTTTTTGCCAAATTTTGATGAAATTTAAAGTGGGCGGTAGGTTGCATGCCCATACAATGTAAAGGCAAACATTCATTTTTCTAAGAAATTATAACGGGTAGAGTTCCCAAATTTTGTAGGGAAACCTCTGACATTCATATGAATATTTGGAAAAAGTGGGCGGACCAACAATAGTAGGCGTGGTTTTTTGTATTTGGGAAACTATAACGACAAGTATTCTTCAATTTTTGTACGAATAAATCTACTCTCAATACAAATATTTAGAACAAAAATGCGAGAACCACAAATAATGGGTGTGGCACCTCCCACCTAAAGAAAAAAAATAATTTTGTATAAATGGAAAACTATAAGAAATAGCAACTTAAAATGAATGGGCAGACCAAAAAAAGGGGCGTGGCTTCTAATATTAAAATACTGGAAATTATATCAGAAACTATAAGAAATAGCAACTTGAAATTAATAATAATACTATCCATTAACTATTTACTACTAAAATGGGCAGACCAAAAGTAGTGGGCGTGGCCTCCCTTAATATTAAAATACTGGAAGTTATATCAGAAACTATTACAAATTAACGAAACACATTGAACATAAACATAACAACATAAAAATGTATGTAGTATTTATTAGCATGGAATTGTCAACAAATAGGCCACGCCCATTCAACATAATTTGCCCATTTTTTACGACTATTTATATTAATGTGTAGTATATAAACATGCAAACCTTCATTTCAATACGACTTTTCAAAAGCGAGTTTTGACTTTAATCCGGCTAGATTGAGCCTTTGGACCCCTGTGCAGTTTAGCATTTTTCGATTTCACTCTTTATTGTAATTTAAATCAAGTGTTATACTTCTCAAATTTCGAAAAAATTAATTTGAAAAAACGCTTATGTTTGATGTGGTTTTCGTTTACCTTCAAACTCCAGTTGATATTTTCATTCACCATGACACCAAAAGTCGTACATACATATATTGTATTTTGTATAGGAATTAAACAAAATTAACCAAAAACTGTTGAAATATTATACAGTTTAATCTTCATATAAATATACCTATACATACATAACTATATGTATGAAAGTATAGAATTTTAATACATATCCAAATGTATTTATGTATGTGTGTTCATTGTCAAACTATTTCCTCGAATACAATATTTTCCAATGAAATTTATACAAAATTAATTAATGACAAGCGTTAAGAGTTTCAGATTATTTACCAATTTATATCAGTACAATGAACAATAACGGCAACAACACAGCCAAAGTTGTAGCAGTGGCTACAACAAAAAAACAAACTCATTGACAATGAAAATAAATTTGTAAATATTGTCAACAATACATGGAAAATATAATATGATTTCCCTCCTTTTTTTTGAACATGCACGGAACAGGTGATTTCCATTCCAGCAATTTTAATTAAAAGCATTTTATAGATATGACTGAAAGGCGTCAAAAAAAGTGTAAACAAAATAAAATTTATCCATTTAAATATTTAGTGAAAAACAATTGTCACAGTATTTTATTTATTCTGGTGTAAATTTATGCATTTGGTTTTATGATGTGTGGGCATTATATTTAAATAATTAACAAGAAAAATCTAGCAGAAAAAATTTATTTTTTTCAAAAATCCCTTAATCTATAAAGAATTAAAGTTTTAATTATTTGTTTTTGTTTAATGATAATGATGAAATTTATAATTTTAATGCAGCATAAGTAATGGTGTAATAATGTAAATATGAACTTTCCATACAATGATACAGTAATTCTGCATTAGTAATAATAACAACTTAATTTTAATCTATCCAAATAAATTTATGTGACATATCTCTAAGTATGTGTTAAATACTAGTATTCATTAGATATCTCTTATACCAAAAATAAAAACCAAAACAAAACTAGAAATTACCAGTAAATGTAATCGTTTGTAATTACGTAAGGTATTTAATTAAATTGTCATAAAAAATCCCTGTTAAAACCACAGCAACAAATACCCAGCAATAAATAGTGACACATACAAGAGATTTGAAAGGGATTAATTTTATGAAATAGAAACCAGGTACTATACCAACACACACCGATTCATTCAGACATACCCAGTAGTTTTAGAAGTGGGCAATATGTTCCAAAATACTGTGTAAACTTAAAACTAAAAGCAAATTGATTACTTCTCATGTCGCAAGTATATTTGTACTCGTAGGATGACACTAAGACATACAAAAGAGAAATCGATTACTTTACATCTCACAAGTAGTCAATCAGGAAATCGGTTCTCATTTCATTGTCCTTAAGAAACAACAATCCGGTGATGTTTGTAATTTAATTAGAACAGAATATAATTACGAAATTGGACCTGGCACCGTGAACTACTGTATATATATTCTCTCATAAATAATTGCTAACGAAATACAAATTTACTTTACACCGAAATACACATTTATAAGTGTGGAAATCTGTTTATAATTGGGGTATGAGACAGTGTAAGTTAGCGATGCTTAAAGGAAACAAGAAGTTCGGAAATTCAATTTTTATAATAAAACCACAAAATCACTTAAAGTGAAGTGGTGTTGTTTTGGTTTAATTTTCAATACCATTGAAAAGTATGAAAGTTTAATTGAGTTCTGTTATTAACGGGTGTTTTAATTTGCAGTATAACAAACAGTTGAATCATTCAAAAGTTTACATTAGTAAAATAAATAAAGGTTCTCTAAGGGGCAAATAAAAAAGAGTTCCATTTGCAATTCTAATTAATATAAAAAATTTAAAGAAATATTAATTTATATCTCTAGTTTCCGTTCTAGATCAGTTCTAGTTCAGTTCTAGTTTCAGTTCTAGTTCAGTTCTAGTTCAGTTCCAGTTCAGTTCTAGTTCAGTTCTAGTTCAGTTCTAGTTCAGTTCTAGTTCAGTGTTCTAGTTCAGTTTAGTTCAGTTCTAGTTCAGTTCTAGTTCAGTTCTAGTTCAGTTCTAGTTCAGTTCTAGTTCAGTTCTAGTTCAGTTCTAGTTCAGTTCTAGTTCAGTTCTAGTTCAGTTCTAGTTCAGTTCTAGTTCAGTTCTAGTTCAGTTCTAGTTCAGTTCTAGTTCAGTTCTAGTTCAGTTCTAGTTCAGTTCTAGTTCAGTTCTAGTTCAGTTCTAGTTCAGTTCTAGTTCAGTTCTAGTCCAGTTCTAGTTCAGTTCTAGTTCAGTTCTAGTTCAGCACTAGTTCAGTTCTAGTTCAGTTCTAGTTCAGTTCTAGTTCAGTTCTAGTTTTTCTAGTTCAGTTCTAGTTCAGTTCTAGTTCAGTTCTAGTTCAGTTCTAGTTCAGTTCTAGTTCAGTTCTAGTTCAGTTCTAGTTCAGTTCTAGTTCAGTTCTAGTTCAGTTCTAGTTCAGTTCTAGTTCAGTCCTAGTTCAGTTCTAGTTCTAGTTTTAGTTCAGTTCTAGTTCAGTTCTAGCTCAGTTCTAGTCAGTTCTAGTTCAGTTCTAGTTCAGTTCTAGTTCAGTTCTAGTTCAGTTCTAGTTCAGTTCTAGTTCAGTTCTAGTTCAGTCTAGTTCAGTTCTAGTTCAGATCTCTTCAGTTCTAGTTCAGTTTAGTTCAGTTCTAGTTCAGTTCTAGTTCAGTTCTAGTTTCAGTTCTAGTTCAGTTCTAGTTCAGTTCTAGTTCAGTTCTAGTTCAGTTCTAGTTCAGTTCTAGTTCAGTTCTAGTTCAGTTCTAGTTCAGTTCTAGTTCAGTTCTAGTTCAGTTCTAGTTCAGTTCTAGTTCAGTTCTAGTTCAGTTCTAGTTCAGTTCTAGTTCAGTTCTAGTTCATTCTAGTTCAGTTCTAGTTCAGTTCTAGTTCAGTTCTAGTTCAGTTCTAGTTCAGTTCTAGTTCAGTTCTAGTTCAGTTCTAGTTCAGTTCTAGTTCAGTTCTAGTTCAGTTCTAGTTCAGTTCTAGTTCAGTTCTAGTTCAGTTCTAGTTCAGTTCTAGTTCAGTTCTAGTTCAGTTCTAGTTCAGTTCTAGTTCAGTTCTAGTTCAGTTCTAGTTCAGTTCTAGTTCAGTTCTAGTTCAGTTCTAGTTCAGTTCTAGTTCAGTTCTAGTTCAGTTCTAGTTCAGTTCTAGTTCAGTTCTAGTTCAGTTCTAGTTCAGTTCTAGTTCAGTTCTAGTTCAGTTCTAGTTCAGTTCTAGTTCAGTTCTAGTTCAGTTCTAGTTCTAGTTCTAGTTCCGTTCCGTTCCGTTCCGTTCCGTTCTAGTTCAGTTCAGTTCTAGTACAGTTCTGTAAAAAACACTCCTAACAAATTATTAGAAATTAGAGCTTTTTGCAACATTTAAAGTCACAACAATAGCCACCCCTCCTACTGATAAATTATTTTAAGTAAATTTATTATTCCTATATTTCTTGTTGTAGATACTATTGTAGGCAGCCTATAAATATTCTAATTTTTCATTATCTTGTTACTCTTAACATAAAAAACTTATAACAATTCAACATTTTCGGATTTGTCTATCCAACCATATTGGTGGTTTGGCTCATATTTTTATAGCATTTTGTATATCTTTAAATTTCTCCATGAAATAGCTGCGTGTCTTGTTACTTATGTATCTGTCTGTCTCCCTCTGTCTATCATTCATTGTTTTTCATTGCTACTTTAATGTGGATATTTTTTCGTGTTGCTTTTATTTCCACTTTAAGATCTCCCGTGTATTCATTTTATTTGATTTTTATCATTTCTTTTGTTTCTCTTACCGCCCGCCATTTTTCTCTAGAGACTTGCATTTATGAGGATTTTTTTCTTTATTTCTTGGCTATTATTTTCATTTATCTACGGCTCAAGTTCAACAGCCTTCAGTTTTGGTGTTTGGGGCTATAATGATGCCATCGTTGTGTGTAAGATGTATTATGGGTGATAAGGCTTGATATTGGTTTTTCATTTTGTTTGTCATTTTCGCTTAAATTATTTTTAAGCGAAATTTATTTTTACTAAATTCGAAGTTGTAAGGGTTCAGTTGAGCCAGTTTATAGTGTGAACATTGTCTATTTTTGTTAGCATTTTATATGACTGCTGAAGTGTGTTTACAATTCGTCTCAGCCGACTTAAGATTGTAACCTTTTTTATTATTCCAAAAGATACGTATAAATATTTTGTTGTTTATTTATTGTTGAGTATTCGTATAATTTTTATTTACTTAAAAAAACTTCTTTTTTGTTTTGTTGTTATTATTATGGCTGCTTTTATTATTACTATTGCTGTTGTTATTATTGTTTTGCTTTGTGTTGTTGCCACTTAAATAATGAACGTGCAGCATGTGTCTAGTGTTTTCGTTTCTTTTATTAGACAACCACTCAGCCAACCATCAACAGACAACCGAACAAAATTTAACAAGATTTTGGGAAATCCTTATAGACATCCCTAATGGGGACTGAGGATGAAGGTGGTGGTGTTCAAAAACAAGAAAAGAAAATTAGTAAAGAAACAGTAAATTCTAAATCGTTTAAATAATGATTGGTAAGTTGAAGAGATTATGGTTTTTCTTCCTTTTTATTGAGGGATTTATGTGCAACTATTTATGAGCATTTCAGTAATCGAGGCTTAAGAGGTTTAAGTAAATTGAAGTTGAAATTAAAGATTTTATGTGGCATTTGATGGGCTACAAATTTCGGTTTTTTATTTAACCATAAACTTCTTTTGTTCATTAGAAAAGATAAAAAAATACATTTTGAAAATTTTTTATTCATCTGTATTCCCAAACTCCTAATAAATGTGGCATCGTTCTCCCCTCAAAACAAATTCTGCTTAAACTTTTGTCCTTTAGTTCCAAACATCTACAAAATTTTGCTTAAAAGTTAATTTAAAAAATAACTTAATATTTTATTATATAGTACCCGACTTTGCATATAAATAAATTATCTCCAGAAATAAAATAAATATTATGTCTAATATTTAAGCCGATTACTGTGAGTACAAAAAAAAACATTTTTTTTTTTTCGTTTCAATTTACTTATTTTTAGCCACCAAATATATTTATATACAGCTTAAATTTTATCGGATTAATTTAAAATAAATTTTAAGACATGTAAATTTCTTTATTTTTATTTGATCGTCCAAGGAAAAAAATCCTTTTTCTAGACAAAAAGGACACATTGTGTCAAAACATTTAGACATAATAAAACAAAATACTTTCTGTTGTTAACACAAGTTTTAACTATTTGCATAGACATCAAATATTTAGAAAATCCTGCCATATGCCAAATACTACATAAAATGTTTCTTAATATGTACTTAAAGTTTGCATGTACAATACAATACAATATTGAGATATTGACATACAAATTGACACAAATAAGTTAATAAATATTCCTCCTCCTTAAGCAAACGCATGAAATATACATCAAGACAAACAGTGTTGTCTGCAAGAATTTGTTTTTGATAAAATTGTAACGCAAGGTCAGCAAACCTTTATTTCTGAAACATTCTATTGTTCGTAAAGTGTTATTTGTTTTTTTTTTTTTTTTTGTGTCGACTTTGAATACTTTTAAGTATTTTATTGTTATTTGCAAACAATAAAAGTACTTATTGTTGCTGTTTTTTCTCCACAAATTTATTACACTTCTAAATGAAATTTAATTGTTTATTTAATTGGAGTTTTTATATTTGCTTAAATTTTTAGGCAATTAATTAGTAAAGAGCAATTTATTTGCAGACATTAATAAAATATTTAAATTTTTAATGATTTTTAACATTTTTGGGGTTAAGAAAGGCTACATTTAATCTGATTTTAATTAAGTTTTAGTTCAGTTATATTTTAGTTCGGTCCTGTTCTAGTTATGTTTTAGTTCTGTTCTAGTTCTGTTCTAGTTCTGTTCTAGTTCTGTTCTAGTTCTGTTCTAGTCTGTTCTAGTTCTGTTCTAGTTCTGCTCTAGTTCTGCTCTAGTCTGTTCTAGTTCTGTTCTAGTTCTGTTCTAGTTCTGTTCTAGTTCTGTTCTAGTTCTGTTCTAGTTCTGTTCTAGTTCTGTTCTAGTTCTGTTCTAGTTCTGTTCTAGTTCTGTTCTAGTTCTGTTCTAGTTCTGTTCTAGTTCTGTTCTAGTTCTGTTCTAGTTCTGTTCTAGTTCTGTTCTAGTTCTGTTCTAGTTCTGTTCTAGTTCTGTTCTAGTTCTATTCTAGTTCTATTCTAGTTCTGTTCTAGTTCTGTTCTAGTTCTGTTCTAGTTCTGTTCTAGTTCTGTTCTAGTTCTGTTCTAGTTCTGTTCTAGTTCTGTTCTAGTTCTGTTCTAGTTCTGTTCTAGTTCTGTTCTAGTTCTGTTCTAGTTCTGTTCTAGTTCTGTTCTAGTTCTGTTCTAGTTCTGTTCTAGTTCTGTTCTAGTTCTGTTCTAGTTCTGTTCTAGTTCTGTTCTAGTTCTGTTCTAGTTCTGTTCTAGTTCTGTTCTAGTTCTGTTCTAGTTCTGTTCTAGTTCTGTTCTAGTTCAGTACTAGTTCGGATATAAGATACTATTTTTAATTTTTTAGACCCATTCTTAACACACATATATGTACATACACAGAAATGAAAACTGAATTCAACTGTTGTAAGTACAAAATATACAGTAAATTTAATTGACTCAAATAGGCATCCACTATTGTCCCAGAAATAAACATATTCCTAACTATGTCGGCAATGCTGATTTTATTATCATTGGCGTTGTAATCAAAGAACTGAATAAATTAACAAAAATTATCACAATATTTAACAAATTGCTAGCTATGTATAAAACATACACATATGTATGTACGTGAGTGTTTTATATCTATGTAAATACAAATATTTAGATGTAAGTAAAAACGTTTGGTTTTATTTTCCTATATGAGAGAGAGGGTGTGTATAATGAATAAACACTTTAGTAGTTTTTGTTTTTTCAGGCTATTTTAGACAACAGTATACAATTATAAAAACCTACTAACACTTTCATTTAAATATATGTATTTACACTTGCTTAAATATATGGGCCTTATAAATTCATGGCT
This sequence comes from Lucilia sericata, assembly GCF_015586225.1. Lineage (NCBI taxonomy): Eukaryota > Metazoa > Arthropoda > Insecta > Diptera > Calliphoridae > Lucilia > Lucilia sericata. The sequence continues at coordinate 59,910 of NW_023995643.1, read as the reverse complement.
CTCTCTAAATAATAAAAAATTAACAAAATATAAAGAAAAAAATTGTACACAAACAGATAATAATAATAAAAGCAAGTATATCAGTGAATTTCCAGAGGGGCCTGGTTAGTTGATAAACCATGTACATCATAATTATCAACAAAGTTGTGTTTTTTTTTTTTTGCCGAACAGGAAGTTAAATACCGACCGTTAGGGAAGTATATTTGTAGTTAGCTATTTATGTGTGTGTATATATGGTAACATGACCATTCTAAATATTATCTCTCTTTTAGAGTTGAGTCAACGGTTTCTTTGTCTTTAGGCAGAAGCGCAGGTTTTTGGAGTAAATGGGGGCGTTTTTACAATATAGTATAGAACTTAACCAGATCTGAATTAGAAACGAACTAGAACTGATCTTTGAAAAGGTGGTTTTTAAATAGATAAGTAGCTAAACTATACATTCTTACTGCAGCTATAGATTCGTTTAATTTCCACTACACTATCCCTCCCCCAATAAAAACCATCTCTTAACAATACACCTAAGTGTTCTTTGATAATTCAAACGGTTTTATATTTATCAGCATTTTAATTTGTTAATAGAAAATTATTATTATTATCATTATTATATTGATTAAGATACCAGGGGGGTATTTTAATTGTTTAACAAAATTGCTTACGGTAGATGGAAGGAGGACTGATTGTTTTTAGAAGATTTTTCATAGTTGACTTTTAGCACTGACTGTTTTCCATGGCAGACAACTTATTGAATGAGATGTTCGTTCGGTTTTTAATAATGGTAGTTAGCTTACTGAAATTAATGATTGTCTCATTATCATTAACATTAGTAATCAGTTGCTACCAAAAAAAATAAATAAATAAATAAAATAACTACAAGTCTGTATATAATATATTCAGCCAGTTGAGTAAATAGACTGACTGTCAGTCTGTATATTTAGCAGTTAAATGTTACAGGTTGTTGTCTTTTATGCACATACAAGACTTTTCAAATATTTTGTCATCTGGTCACAGGGTGTGAATTCAACTTTAGTTTATGGCCATTTTCTTTTATACTTCATTTATTACAATATAATGCTTCCCTTCATCTACAAAATCAAATATTGCGTTCTATCTATATTTAAACATCTGTGTGTATAATGTTTTTCGTCCTTAATATTCAACAATTGCTGTGTATGCACAATTCTCTAGCTCTTAGTACACATCAGATTTTGATTTTATTCATTGTCAAAATGTTTTCTTCAGCTGTAATTTCGACAGTCTCTGACACTGTCTGTCTCTCCCCTTTTTTTCTGGTCTTTTATGTGTATTCGAAACATAAAAATTGCTAAAGGCTTTAACTTCTTTAAGTTGGACCATAATTAAGTTAAAGTCTAGAGGGCCTGTTTTTTCTTTTTCATACTCATATAATCCAGCAACCAGTTACAAACTCAGTAAATACCAGGACAATTTTATAACGCTTGCATGCCTGCATATCATCGTTTTATTTGTATTTATACTTAAGTGGGTCTGTGTGTGTCTATTTGTACTTGTAGAAGCTTTAATGAAAATATCCTTTTGTAAATGTGTAAGGATAAGAGTTGGCACAATTGTACTTGGATACAAAAAAAGGCAGAAAGTACCATGCTATATTTCGTACATGTTTCGAAGAAAACTAAAACATAATTAAACTGGTACAGAACTAGAACAGAACTGGAACTGAACTATAACAGAACTATAACAGAACTATAACAGAACTAGAACAGAACTATAACAGAACTAGAACAGAACTAGAACAGAACTAGAACAGAACTAGAACAGAACTAGAACAGAACTAGAACAGAACTAGAACAGAACTAGAACAGAACTAGAACAGAACTAGAACAGAACTAGAACAGAACTAGAACAGAACTAGAACAGAACTAGAACAGAACTAGAACAGAACTAGAACAGAACTAGAACAGAACTAGAACAGAACTAGAACAGAACTAGAACAGAACTAGAACAGAACTAGAACAGAACTAGAACAGAACTAGAACAGAACTAGAACAGAACTAGACAAACTAGAACGAACTAGAACATAACTAGAACAGAACTGGAACAGAACTAGAACATAACTAGAACAGAACTATATTAGAACTAGAACAGAACTAGAACAGAACTAGAACAGAACTAGAACAGAACTAGAACAGAACTAGAACAGAACTAGAACAGAACTAGAGCAGAACTAGAACAGAACTAGAACAGAACTAGAACAGAATTAGAACAGAACTAGACAGAACTAGAACAGAACTAGAACAGAACTAGAACAGAACTAGAACAGAACTAGAACAGAACTAGAACAGAACTAGAACAGAACTAGAACAGAACTAGAACAGAACTAGAACAGAACTAGAACAGAACTAGAACAGAACTAGAACAGAACTAGAACAGAACTAGAACAGAACTAGAACAGAACTAGAACAGAACTAGAACAGAACTAGACAGAACTAGAACAGAACTAGAACAGAACTAGAACAGAACTAGAACAGAACTAGAACAGAACTAGAACAGAACTAGAACAGAACTAGAACAGAACTAGAACAGAACTAGAACAGAACTAGAACAGAACTAGAACAGAACTAGAACAGAACTAGAACAGAACTAGAACAGAACTAGAACAGAACTAGAACAGAACTAGAACAGAACTAGAACAGAACTAGAACAGAACTAGAACAGAACTAGAACAGAACTAGAACAGAACATTACATTATATATACTCCTACCTTATGTCAGTATCCCATATCCATACGTCTGGTTTTGAGCCTTTTTGTACCAACAAAGATTTTGTGTATTTTTCGTATTTATAACAATAAACCAAATACTGGAACATTTTTTTATTTTTAGTACAATACATACACACACCAACATCTCATTAGCATTTCTGTCGCATTAAAATATCGAGCCTTAGGCTTTGTACCATTCGTGTTTGGTATAAACCTTAACAAAATATAATAATTTCGACAGTATTAATTTAAGACTTTAATTTTCTTTTAATGCTGGCGAAATTGTTTAAGCAAACTTTTCACGTACGAGGCAGACAAAGAGTTGAGTAATTTAAAAATAGGTTTTAAAATTGGTTTTATATTTGAATATTTAAAAGTACATACACCCAGCAACTACTAATTAATGAATAAAATAATTTTAAATCGTAGACTACGAAATATTTCTTTATTTTGTAATACCCTTTTATTTCTTAACTAATTATTCTATACAATAATCTCTATATGACTCTGTCTCTCTCTCTCTAATTAATCTTGTATACAGACACATTATAATTGCTAAATAATTAAAGTTCACATTCAAATAATCTATCATTTCATGCAACTGATTTACTATTTTCGGTAGCAAATAGTAGTACAAATCTTCGAATAGAGAACTAATGGGCTTCTAGGAAAATTACTTAATGTCATACAATGTCCACAATACAATGATGATGATGATGGTGTGATGTGTATGTGAATGTTGATGGACATTTATTATGACAGATGAATGGATTGTTTGTTCTTTAGCAGCAAACAATTTGCTGATGTTGTTAGAAATGTATTTCAATTAATCATAAATGTACACACATAAACTAAAGTAAAAACTATAATAAATTTTGAAAACATTTCCTTAACAATGTTTGGAATTAAGTAGTTTACTAAATATTTACTCGTGCGTACACAGATTTAAGTGCAACATTCAATTGAAGTAAGAATATAAGAAAGCATAATAGTAAATAAAGAGAAGTTTAAGGGATTTATTATATTTTATATATTTAAATAAATTTTTCAAAATTTATAACTTTTCTCCTTGTTTTTGTTGCAAAATCACCTAAATTAAATCCTTCTTAAATATCTCAACAATATCTTTACTCACTGGGACAAGACATTAAAAATCCGACATTAAGACAATTACCAATTGTGCACAAATTGTTTATACAACTATTTCTACAAACATCACACTGACCTTTGCGTCAAGGGAAAAAAGTCAACCCTAAAAATTTCAAAAGTCAAAGCTAGGAAATTAAATGTAGTAATTTTGCTTTAACCTACTGCTTTTTTACTTAAAACATTTGCTTAATGTAAAAGAAAAAGTTAAAAAACAAAAAGGCAATATTTAATAGATTCTTAAATTTTAATGCAAATTTTACCCAACTTAAAGCCTTCGAAATTTATTCTAAATAAAATTTTTAAATATTAAAATTTGTGTCCCATAGAAAACAAAAATTTATTTTTAAAAACTTTGTATATGTATATTTAGTACAATAGGATGTTGGATAAAAAACTAAAGCCGGAATAGGTATACCATTTGTTATAAAAGTAAATAGATTTTTAAACAATATTAAACCTTCAAAATACACGGATATAAATACATATTTACATACATACATATGTGCATCTACAAACATTTAAGTATACACATTCATACATATCTAATTTTCTGGTGAAATAGACATAAGGCTTGAGTTCATCGAATCTTGCGTACAATATTTTCATTGAACTAGAACTGCACTAGACTAAACTAGAACCTATAACTGAACTATAACTGAACTATAACTGAACTAGAACTGAACTAGAACTGAACTAGAACTGAACTAGAACTGAACTAGAACTGAACTAGAACTGAACTAGAACTGAACTAGAACTGAACTAGAACTGAACTAGAAATGAACTAGAACTGAACTAGAACTGAACTAGAACTGAACTAGAACTGAACTAGAACTGAACTAGAACTGAACTAGAACTGAACTAGAACTGAACTAGAACTGAACTAGAACTGAACTAGACTGAACTGAACTAAGAACTGAACTAGAAACTGAACTACTGAACTAGAACTGAACTAGAACTGAACTAGAACTGAACTAGAACTGAACTAGAACTGAACTAGAACTGAACTAGACTGAACTAGAACTGAACTAGAACTGAACTAGAACTGAAACTAGAACTGAACTAGAACTGAACTAGAACTGAACTAGAACTGAACTAGAACTGAACTAGAACTGAACTAGAATGAACTAGAACTGAACTAGGAACTGAACTAGAACTGAACTAGAACTGAACTAGAACTGAACTAGAACTGAACTAGAACTGAACTAGAACTGAACTAGAACTGAACTAGAACTGAACTAGAACTGAACTAGAACTGAACTAGAAACTGAATAGAACTTGAACTAGAACTGAACTAGAATCTGAACTAGAACTGACCTAGAACTGAACTAGAACTGAACTAGAACTGAACTAGAACTGAACAGAACTGAACTAGAACTTGAACTAGAACTGAACTAGAACTGACTAGAACTGAACTAGAACTGAACTAGAACTGAACTAGAACTGAACTAGAACTGAACTAGAACTGAACTAGACCTGAACTAGAACTGAACTAGAACTGAACTAGAACTGAACTGACTGACTACTGAACTAGAACTACGAACTGAACTAGAACTGAACTAGAACTGAACTAGAACTGAACTAGAACTGAACTAGAACTGAACTAGAACTGAACTAGAACTGAACTAGAACTGAACTAGAACTGAACTAGAACTGAACTAGGATCTGAACTAGAACTGACTAGAACTGAACTAGAACTGAACTAGAACTGAACTAGAACTGAACTAGAACTGAACTAGAACTGAACTAGAACTGAACTAGAACTGATCTAGAACTGAACTAGAACTGAACTAGAACTGAACTAGAACTGAACTAGAACTGAACTAGATCTGTACTAGAACTAAACTAGAACTTATTTGATGGAGAATCATTATACAAAACTAGGATCTTAATATTCATACATCAAACTGATTACACTCACTCCTTAACTACAAGTTAAAAATGTAAATGACTCAAGACTGAGCCAGAGAAAAAGCAAAACAATTTTAGATTCATATTTTTTTATTTTGTCCTCCGGGTGGCAATGAAAAGGTACACTAACCTACAAAACCAACAAGTTCACAGGCTGTTAAAAAAAAAACAAAATGTGAATTAAAAAGGAGGGCTTTTGAAGGCACAAAATCAAGCAAACTAAAATTTTAATCATTAACTTGAGCAGTTTACTGAAGGAAGTGGGCGAACAAAGTAACAAACAAAACATGGAAATTTCGAAATTATTTCAAGATTCTTGCTACTCTAACATCATGAAGAAAACCCCAAGAAAATATTGCAAATTGTAAAACATCAACTAATCGTACATTATTCAAATTCTAAAAAGCGCCTTACAATGCATAAACAACAGATGACAACAGTGATGTTCAACCTTGAAATTTTTGTCAAGGTTACTTTACTACTACGTGTTTACATACAACAAACTATTTCTGTAAAATTTAAAAAAAAAACAGAAAAGTGTTAATAAATCCTCCTCCCACAAAGGTTAAAAGTTCATTTTAATCATTGTTATTTTATATTACAGACGAATACATAAAAATCCCTTAACAAATATCTATGTTTAAAATTTTAAAGTTAATCTATTGAGCAACTGTGTCTTAAATAAATGAAAATTATTACTTGAGAACCATTTTTGTAAAAAAAAACAATATCAATAAGTGTTTAATGAATTCTGTTAAGGACTATTTATGTATGAATAAGACTTGTAAAGTTAATCTAAGACCACATTAATGTAAGATTTAGAGATTTAAACGTTTAATCCATCAATTTGTTTAATACTCTCATATAACTTCAATATATCCCGATTTGCCACAAAATGCACAATATATTTGGAGTTAAAATTTTGTTTCATGCACAAATATTTCCAAATTAAACGTAAACAGAGCCATTTAATTGTTTTTCTTTAATTTCTATTTTAAGCTAAATTTCCTTGTCCCCAATGATTAAAGGTCATTGTGAAAAATTTCCCAGAATTCTATATATTTTATATTTTAACAGGAAAGTAGAAGAACCAATACAGCAGAAAATAACACAAAACGAAATAATAAAAAACAAGTTGTAAATTATCGTTGGGAATGACCGACCACATGATACCCTACACCAGTTATGAGTATATTAAACAAAATGTGAACTAGTGCAGTGAAGCTCAGTTCTAGTTCTGTTCTAGTTCCGTCTAGTTCTGTTCTAGTTCTGTTCTAGTTCTGTTCTAGTTCTGTTCTAGTTCTGTTCTAGTTCTGTTCTAGTTCTGTTCTGTTCTTGTTCGGTTCTAGTTCTGTTCTAGTTCTGTTCTAGTTCTGTTTTAGTTCTGTTCTAGTTCTCTTCTAGTTCTGTTCTAGTTCGGTTCTAGTTCTGTTCTAGTTCTGTTCTAGTTCTGTTCTAGTTCTGTTCTAGTTCTGTTCTAGTTCTGTTCTAGTTCTGTTCTAGTTCTGTTCTAGTTCTGTTCTAGTTCTGTTCTAGTTCTGTTCTAGTTCTGTTCTAGTTCTGTTCTAGTTCTGTTCTAGTTCTGTTCTAGTTCTGTTCTAGTTCTGTTCTAGTTCTGTTCTAGTTCTGTTCTAGTTCTGTTCTAGTTCTGTTCTAGTTCTGTTCTAGTTCTGTTCTAGTTCTGTTCTAGTTCTGTTCTAGTTCTGTTCTAGTTCTGTTCTAGTTCTGTTCTAGTTCTGTTCTGTTCTAGTTCGGTTCTAGTTCTGTTTTAGTTCTGTTCTAGTTCTGTTCTAGTTCTGTTCTAGTTCTGTTCTAGTTCTGTTCTAGTTCTGTTCTAGTTCTGTTCTAGTTCTGTTCTAGTTCTGTTCTAGTTCTGTTCTAGTTCTGTTCTAGTTCTGTTCTAGTTCTGTTCTAGTTCTGTTCTAGTTCTGTTCTAGTTCTGTTCTAGTTCTGTTCTAGTTCTGTTCTAGTTCTGTTCTAGTTCTGTTCTAGTTCTGTTCTAGTTCTGTTCTAGTTCTGTTCTGTTCTAGTTCTGTTCTAGTTCTGTTCTAGTTCTGTTCTAGTTCTGTTCTAGTTCTGTTCTAGTTCTGTTCTAGTTCTGTTCTAGTTCTGTTCTAGTTTCTGTCTAGTTCTGTTGTAGTTCTGTTCTAGTTCTGTTCCAGTTCTGTTCTAGTTCTGTTCTAGTTCTGTTCTAGTTCTGTTCTAGTTCTGTTCTAGTTCTGTTCTAGTTCTGTTCTAGTTCTGTTCTAGTTCTGTTCTAGTTCTGTTCTAGTTCTGTTCTAGTTCTGTTCTAGTTCTGTTCTAGTTCTGTTCTAGTTCTGTTCTAGTTCTGTTCTAGTTCTGTTCTAGTTCTGTTCTAGTTCTGTTCTAGTTCTGTTCTAGTTCTATTCTAGTTCTATTCTAGTTCTGTTCTAGTTCTGTTCTAGTTCTGTTCTAGTTCTGTTCTAGTTCTGTTCTAGTTCTGTTCTAGTTCTGTTCTAGTTCTGTTCTAGTTCTGTTCTAGTTCTGTTCTAGTTCTGTTCTAGTTTGTTCTAGTTCTGTTCTAGTTCTGTTCTAGTTCAGTTCTAGTTCTGTTCTAGTTCTGTTCTAGTTCAGTTCTAGTTCTAGTTCTGTTCTAGTTCTGTTCTAGTTCTGTTCTAGTTCTGTTCTAGTTCAGTTCTAGTTCTGTTCTAGTTCTGTTCTTGTTCTGTTCTAGTTCTGTTCTAGTTCTGTTCTAGTTCTGTTCTAGTTCTGTTCTAGTTCTGTTCTAGTTCTGTTCTGTTCTAGTTCTGTTCTAGTTCTGTTCTAGTTCTGTTCTAGTTCTGTTCTAGTTCTGTTCTAGTTCTGTCTAGTTCTGTTCTAGTTCTGTTCTAGTTCTGTTTCTAGTTCTGTTCTAGTTCTGTTCTAGTTCTGTTCTAGTTCTGTTCTAGTTCTGTTCTAGTTCTGTTCTAGTTCTGTTCTAGTTCTGTTCTAGTTCTGTTCTGTTCGTTCTGTTCTGTTCTAGTTCTGTTCTAGTTCTGTTCTAGTTCTGTTCTGTTCTGTTCTAGTTCTGTTCTAGTTCTGTTCTAGTTCTGTTCTAGTTCTGTTCTAGTTCTGTTCTAGTTCTGTTCTACTTCTGTTCTACTTCTGTCTAGTTCTGTTCTAGTTCTGTTCTAGTTCTGTTCTAGTTCTGTTCTGAGTTCGGTTCTAGTTCTTTTCCAGTTCTGTTCTAGTTCTGTTCTAGTTCTGTTCTAGTTCTATTCTAGTTCTGTTCTATTTCTGTTCTAGTTCTGTTCTAGTTCTGTTCTTGTTATGCACTAGTTCTAGCTCTAGTCATTTCTAGTTCTATCTCAATTCTTGCATACTTCTAATTCAACTATTGGAGTTCATTGTGCCCAAAATTCTTAGAATACCCATTACTGCACACAACCCTCTATTTAAACAAAAACCGTAATAAATACCAATTTAAATTTACATTTGTAACAAACAAAAGAAATCAGTAAATCAGAATGAACGCCTAACATTTGTATTAAGGAGTATAGTACATCTAATCGTACAAATTTTATACGCCATGTCTAAAGGCCAATGAATTTAAGTTGAGAAAAAATCAAGCAAAATAATGAGATGACTGCAGCCTCCCCTACTTGTTTAATTTTTTAAACACTCAAATTCGTGTAAAAAATGTTGTACCAAGAATAATATTACAAACAAGACGCAGCTGCCATGTTAAATAAATGTTACTTAAGACAGTAAAGAAAAAACAAATAAAAATAAGAAATAATTTTTAACCTTTAGGAATAAGAAATGAAAAAATAAATAATAAGAAAATAAAATAATTCTTAAAGCAAATAATTTGGTGGGTTGGTTTTTAAGTTGAATTATTTATGTGATTGTATAGGTTTATGTGTCGCTTTTCCAGCTGTCAGTGTATCCCTCTGACTCTTCAGTTTGGAGCAACTTATTTGTATTTAAGTAATGCAGAGAATAAACAATTCGTCTACTTTTTTGGGTCACCCAGTAATGTAACGAAAAGCCAATCGCCACGTAAGTAGATTGAGTAATAATTTTTTCTCTAAAGAGTCAATTGCTAATTTTAAAGTAACTATTCGCATTCAGAGCTAATGCAGTAACAAGGTATTACCCATATCGGGACAGCTACTCCGAACTACAGGGTTTATAATTCAAGTATTGGAGTGTATGAATGAGTAAGTGTAAATAAATGTATTGGTATGTTGAATTTGAATAAACAACAGATGTGTTTTCCCGTTTTAAAGTGTCATTTAAATAAATGAATCTTATTATTGAAAGCGACAAACTGGGCAAATGTACTTAATTTTCAATTGCTTATGACAAGTGCGAGCTGGAAAATGTTATGATAAAGTAAAAATTTACTTGATTTAAAAAAAATTAATACTGTTAAATCCAGCAACATTTTAAGAACTTAATAGAACTTGATAGTAACCCAGCCACTTTGCTTGAAGTTAATAGAGAGCTCCACCTAACATTATTTTACGCAAACAGAATCTAATACTTTCTGCTTTCACTCAATCTTTGCACAGTAAATCCATAGGGGAAACATTTCAGAACCTTTTTGATAAATTTAGTAGTAAATATGCTTTTTAGACCAATTACAAGTTAAAGCATTCTAGGAAATTTCCACACAATGAGATTTTACTTGTTCGACGGAAGGAAATCAAGCCTAAAAATTAAATCAAGCATTATGGGGAAATTAACAGATGCTAAGGAGGAAAAGTAATAAAGTTTGTCTTTCTTTTCTCAATACAAATTTATTTGTTTATTTAAACAGTAAAAATTTTTCAAACTGAGTTTTTTGGCATAATCAAGACTAAAATCAACATTTAAATAAATATTTATAATTTTCTGTTTTATATCCATTATGATGAGTGCTAATTTAATTTAGTATTTTTTGAAATATCATCATTGCCCTTTCCTTCCATTTCAGTTCAGATCTAGTTCAGTTCTAGTTCAGTTCTAGTTCAGTTCTAGTTCAGTTCTAGTTCAGTTCTAGTTCAGTTCTAGTTCAGTTCTAGTTCAGTTCTAGTTCAGTTCTAGTTCAGTTCTAGTTCAGTTCTAGTTCAGTTCTAGTTCAGTTCTAGTTCAGTTCTAGTTCAGTTCTAGTTCAGTTCTAGTTCAGTTCTAGTTCAGTTCTAGTTCAGTTCTAGTTCAGTTCTAGTTCAGTTCTAGTTCAGTTCTAGTTCAGTTCTAGTTCAGTTCTAGTTCAGTTCTAGTTCAGTTCTAGTTCTAGTTCAGTTCTAGTTCAGTTCTAGTTCAGTTCTAGTTCAGTTCTAGTTCAGTTCTAGTTCAGTTCTAGTTCAGTTCTAGTTCAGTTCTAGTTCAGTTCTAGTTCAGTTCTAGTTCAGTTCTAGTCAGTTCTAGTTCAGTTCTAGTTCAGTTCTAGTTCAGTTCTAGTTCAGTTCTAGTTCAGTTCTAGTTCAGTTCTAGTTCAGTTCTAGTTCAGTTCTAGTTCAGTTCTAGTTCAGTTCTAGTTCAGTTCTAGTTCAGTTCTACTAGTTCAAGTTCTAGTTCAGTTCTAGTTCAGTTCTAGTTCAGTTCTAGTTCAGTTCTAGTTCAGTTCTAGGTTCAGTTCTAGTTCAGTTCTAGTTCAGTTCTAGTTCAGTTCTAGTTCAGTTCTAGTTCAGTTCTAGTTCAGTTCTAGTTCAGTTCTAGTTCAGTTCTAGTTCAAGTTCTAGTTCAGTCTAGTTCAGTTCTAGTTCAGTTCTAGTTCAGTTCTAGTTCAGTTCTAGTTCAGTTCTAGTTCAGTTCTAGTTCAGTTTCTAGTTCAGTTCTAGTTCAGTTCTAGTTCAGTTCTAGTTCAGTTCTAGTTCAGTTCTAGTTCAGTTCTAGTTCAGTTCTAGTTCAGTTCTAGTTCAGTTCTAGTTCAGTTCTAGTTCAGTTCTAGTTCAGTTCTAGTTCAGTTCTAGTTCAGTTCTAGTTTCAGGCTTCTAGTTTCAGTTCTAGTTCAGTTCTAGTTCAGTTCTAGTTCAGTTCTAGTTCAGTTCTAGTTCAGTTCTAGTTCAGTTCTGTAGTAGTTCAGTTCTAGTTCAGTTCTAGGTTCAGTTCTAGTTCAGTTTCTAGTTCATGTTCTAGTTCATTCTAGTTCATTTCTAGTTCAGTTCTAGTTCAGTCTAGTTCAGTTCTAGTTCAGTTCTAGTTCAGTTTTAAATTCAGTTCTGGTTCCAGTGAAATACGGTAAATTCTTGAAGTCAGTATTTGGCTTTACAAGAGTCTTGTCATTATTCTTTCTTGTATTTCATTATACATTTCTACAACAATAAATCAAAAAACAATCCTTTTTAGAAATTCCACATGTATAACATTACACCATATCGAAATTCCAAACAAGCCCTAATAATTGCTATAAATGAATATTCGATTACCCAAAGTATGTTAACCAAAAAAATCACTACCACAATATCCAAATCTCCCACGATACACACTCATGCACAATCTTTGGGAGATTGGCAAAACCAAAAAAACACATTCAGTTAATTTCATTCACAATCGCATTTTCGAAATATTCTCATGAATTGTTGGGATTTAGTTGAAATTCTTCGTTACAATTCTACATAATTTTATACTTTTTATGGTTTTGTGTATTTTCTGTATTTCATATACAAACTCTTAACCGTCTACTCATTGTTTAGCAATAAAGTATATATTACATTCTTGTTTTTCTCAGAGTACATGTATTAAAAGAAATTGGTATTATATGCAGTACCAAAATGTTTTTGGGTTTTTGTTTTTCAAATATTCAGTTAATACGTTTAACTATGCTGGTTTCTAAATTACATTTCTTGCTTACTGTTTTTGTGAATTTAAGTTTAAATATTTTACGATTTGTCAAGAACGTGCTTTTTACTTTAATACTTAGATGAGTTTGACTTTTGTTGCTGCAGTACTACTATATAAAGATATTGTTCGATGTTTCTTTTTAAAGAAGGAAAAGCAACTGGATGGGGTTGTTGTTGATGTTAACATATAAAAAGTATAAAAGAAATAAGTTTATTAAAAAAAAGAAACAAAAAATGTTATGGCAAATTCGCAACCAATAAAATGTTATTATTATTAAAGAAATAAATTTGAAAAATATAAACAAAAAAATTTTGAATTTCAAACTAACGGTCATTTTACATTATGGTTACAAAAATGTTATGCATCATTTACAAAAATAATTTAAATTTCTTATTACCTTTTCATTAAATTGCTTTTATTTCAATTGTTTTTTATTTTATTATTTATTGCTTCACAGTATGCTTTCAAATTAATTTTACTTTTATTCGTAAATGTATATATAACTGTACGTATGAGTGTTATTTTTGAATTGCATATAAATCATACGCCCCCTTAATTAGACGTAAGTATTTCATTTTAGCTTTAAAAAAAATTGTAATAAAGTTGAATTTTTATATGAATTATATGTCTGCCAAAGTCTATTAAAGTGAATAATAATCATAAAGTTTGAAATTTGTTACCAAATTATTACAAAAGAATATAAATTTTAATGCATAAAGGTAACAATATTATTTACACATATTGCAAACAGAGATACAAAGACAACTTTAAAATTTACCTCAACCATTAAGCCCACAAAACAGCTAAAAAAGAGGATCAGTTTTTTAACGGTTCTTATGCCTCATGCCTTTCTAAATTAATTAACCGACATTTTCAATATAATTTAAAGTTTATGTTTGAAATTAAACCCCCTCTTTTAAATTGTTTTACACACCTAAATTTTGCCATTATCATTGTAATTATTTCCAAAAACTTTAATAAATTAAACGACATTTTTATTGTGGTTGGGTATGTGTGTGTGTACTGAGTTTAAAATATACAACCTAGTTTTATTTTAATTTTATTTAAAAGCCATAAATTTAAATAAACTATAAACAAATATTATCATTCATTGAAAACATCAATTGTATAAACAAATATACACATAATTAAAAAACAAACACACACACATTCAGAAACATATTAAGATGGCACAACAAAAACTTATACAATATTTTGTTTTTATAAATTAATATAAGAAAGTAAAAGTTTCAAGAAAACAAGAATCAAATAGAACACGAATTAGAAATATGTTTTTATTTGATATATATATTAAAAAAACCTATTCATATAATTTATAAAAATAATATAGCAAAGTTGAATATAAAACAGGGGAATTTAACAGCAGACATGATGGTACACATGCACAACAGCTATATGCACACTTCCTGAAATTAATTCACATGCAGTTCACAATTTGCAGGGTATATAATTGTGTTAGTTTTGATTGAGCTATGTCCGTCAGTGTGGCAGTAATTAATTTTCTTAAGGCCCGCGATATCTTCGGAACACTAACTAACTAACTAACTAACTACTAACTAACTAACTAACTAACTAACTAACTAACTAACTAACTCTACTAACTAACTAACTAACTAACTAACTAACTAACTACTAACTAACTAACTAACTACTAACTAACTAACTAACTAACAACTAACTAACTAACTAACTAACTAACTACTAACTAACTACTAACTAACTAACTAACTAACCTAACTAACAACTAACTAACTAACGTAACTAACTAACTAACTAACTAACTAACTAAAACTAACTAACTAACTAACTAACTAACTACTACTAAACTAACTAACTAACTAACTAACTAACTAACTAACTAACTAACTAACTACTAACTAACTAACTACTAAACTAACTAACTAATAACTAACTAAACTAACTAACTAACTACTAACTAAACTAACTAACTAACTACTAACTAACTAACTACACTAACTAACTAACTAACTAACTACTAACTAACTAACTAACTAACTAACTACTAACTACTAACTAACTACTAACTAAAACTAACTAACTAACTAACTAACTAACTACTACACTAACTAACTACTAACTAACTAACTACTAACTAACTAACTAACTAACTAACTAACTAACTAACTACTAAACTAACTAACTAACTAACTAACTAACTAACTAACTAACTAACTAACTAACTAACTAACTAACTAACTAACTAACTACTACTAACTAACTAACTAACTAACTAACTAACTAACTAACTAACTAACTAACTAACTAACTAACTAACTAACTAACTAACTAACTAACTAACTAACTAACTAACTAACTAACTACTAACTAACTAACTAACTAACTAACTAACTACTAACTAACTAACTAACTAACTACTACTAACTAACTAACTAACTAACTAACTAACTAACTAACTAACTAACTAACTAACTAACTAACTACTAACTAACTAACTAACTAACTAACTAACTACTAACTAACTAACTAACTAACTAACTAACTAACTAACTACTAACTAACTAACTAACTAACTAACTAACTAACTACTAACTAACTACTAACTAACTAACTAACTAACTAACTAACTAACTAACTAACTAACTAACTAACTACTAACTAACTAACTAACTAACTAACTAACTAACTAACTAACTACTAACTAACTAACTACTAACTAACTAACTACTACTAACTAACTAACTAACTAACTAACTACTAACTACTAACTAACTCTACTAACTAACTAACTAACTAACTAACTAACTAACTAACTAACTAACTACACTAACTAACTAACTAACTAACTACTAACTAACTAACTAAAACTAACTAACTAACTAACTAACTAACTAACTAACTAACTAACTAACTAACTAACTACTAACTAACTAACTAACTAACTACTAACTAACTAAACTAACTACTAACTAACTAACTAACTAACTAACTAACTAACTAACTAACTAACTAACTAACTACTAACTAACTAACGAACTAACTAACTAACTAACTAACTAACTAACTAACTAACTAACTACTAACTAACTAACTAACTAACTAACTACTAACTAACTAACTAACTAACTAACTAACTAACTAACTAACTAACTACTAACTAACTAACTAACTACTAACTAACTACTAACTACTAACTAACTACCTAACTAACTAACTACTAACTAACTAACTAACTAACTAACTAACTAACTCTAAACTAACTAACTAACTAACTAACTAACTAACTACTAACTAACCACTAACTAACTAACTACTAACTAACTAACTAACTACTAACTAACTAACTAACAACTAACTAACTAAGAACTAACTACAACTACTAACCTAACTAACTAACTAACTAACTTAATTGCTACTAAGAACTACTAAAATAACTAACGAATAACAGACGACAAACTAACTAACTTAAACGACAACTTAACTAACTAACTTATCTAACCTAACGTAACACTAAATAACTAACAATAACTATTTAACTAATTAATTGTTTTGTTATTCCAAATTAGATAAATTTGTCTTGGTTATTTTCCCGGGGATGAAAAAATTTAAAAATATTTTGTGGTACTTTTTTGAAAATTTTCTATAATATTGAACTGATATATGAAATAAGCAAAAGGGGATTGTTTGGTACTTTTTCGTTTCTTTAAAAAGAACTTTTTTAAATTAAAACATTAAACATTTAGAACCCTGAGTAAAAGAAATCTTTAGGAGTGTATTGTTGGTACTTTTTCGTTCTTCAACTAGTTCTAGAAACATATAATCAAACATATGTATATCCTGAAGGATATCCTGAATTTATAAGAATGAATTTTTGGATATTTTTTATTCTTTAATTGGTACTTTTTGTATCTTTTATAATAATGAACATAAAAAAACGCAAAATTAAATCAATGAATGAATAAATGAATTAAATTATGCAAAAATCACACATATAGGATCCTGATGGAATGAAAATTGGTACTTTTTTTAAATCATTTTTAATATTAAACCTAGACACATAGAATTGATTGAATGAAAATCTATAAAAGGGGACTTTCTGGTACTTTTTCATTTTCAACTGGTATTTTTTAATAAAATAAGTACTAAATGTTGTTTTATTAAACACATTATGGTGGAGAGCATATAAGATTCGGTACAGCCGAATATACAGCTCTTTTTGTTTTCCTAGTTCAAACTAAATTTGATAACAGTTACTCAAATAGACCACAAATCAAAAATTAACATATATTTTTTTTTAAATTTACCATAGTGCTCTTAATCAAATTTCCCGTACTGTTAAATTTACAATTCAACATAAAATAAACATAAATTTTTTCACACTAAAATTAACATAAATATAAATGTTTATTATTTCTTTTACTTTATTTATGAAACTTAAAATCTCTTCTAACTGCAAAACAAAAAATATAAAAATTTAATGATAAATAATACCAAAATTTTATTTTCTACTTTTAGGCACCTTAAACACGGAACAAAGCATAAGCTTTACAACAGTCATAATTATTTATATATTTTTTTGAACAATTATAAAGTAAAAACTAAAACAATACAGAGACATGGTGGAAATTATGACAACAGACACGTTAAATGTGAAAATTGTGATAAGAAAACCAGGAAATTAGAGGAAAAAGTAAAACAGCAGGAAAACAACTTAAGTAAATTGATGTTGTTGGAAGGTGTGTGCATGTATTTGACTCGATATAAAAGTATAAATTAAAGTGGGAGTGTAAATGAACAGGTGTAATTTTAATGGAAATTGTTTAAATGCCTGTAAAAGCAATTAAAGGAAAAAATGTCTTGTTGCTGTTACCGCTGGAGAAGCTCGTTTAAATTAAATTTAATTTAATATTTAAAACAAACTGATAAAATAATATCAAGGAAATAAAAGGAAAGAGGGAGCGTAGCGTATGAAAATATTATATGACTCTTAAACTTAAAACTTTTTTGCCACAAGATAAAAAAATACACATTAATTTTCTTTAGTTATGCTTAAAGAATGTTTTACTCCAAGGATTATTAAGGACATTTACTGAACATAAAAAAAGCTTAAATAAAGAGTGTGTTAAAACGAAATAACAGCAAATTTTCCAGAAAATTTATCTTTAATCATTTTTCAGCAACAACAAAAAAACACACACAAAATGATAGCAACAGTAGAATAAATTTATAAAAACCAAAGAAAAAAACAACAAGCTGTTGTAAATGACATTGAAAAATCTACTAGCAAGTAAAAGGAGTAGATGTTTTAAGTAAAAAATATATAAAGAATAAATGTTGTACATTTATTTTAAAACAAAATAAAATATTTTACAAAAAAAAAACTTTGTCAACATCCCAACACAATAAAACAAACCAAACGACAGAGAAGGAAAAAAACCAACAGCTGAAAAACGTCATTTATATATTTGCAATATCATAATCTGCTGCATCAACTGTCTCTGCAGCTCAACATAACTAACGCACATTTGCAAAAAAAAATAAAATAAAAATATACACAATTTTTTAAATTAATTGTTAAAACCATAACGTCACTACTGAAAGCTTATAACAGACAGTGATTTATTTGTTAAATAGTTATCAACAGCAAAACTAAAGTTAAGGGAATAAAAACAATAAAATTTTAAACAAACTTTATTCCACATCAAACAAAGTTGTCAGTTTGACGTCAACAAAAAAAACACGAATTTACCAGCACATTAATTTCTTCGAGTGTAATTTCTTAAAGTTTCATAATGCGCGGCCGTCATTTACGTCGACGTTTCAGTTTACAACCATCTTTTATGAAGGATGACAATGCTGAGGATAAACCCACCAAACGTGACAAGTAAGTTTAAGATTTATCTTTAAAGTTTTTAATTTTCCTTTTTATGGGATTTCTTTCACTTTATTTTCTTATTTATGTAATTAAATTTGATCGACTCTGACAAAATAATGGAAAACTTTAATGTAATGTGTAGACAGTGTCTCTTTCTGTCAAGACAGAAATGTGTCTCTTTTTATACAGAAATATTTAATATTTTATCAATGTATATCTCTTTCTGTCAAGACAGAAATCCGTCTCTTTCTGTTAAAACAGAAATATGTATCTTTCTGTCAAGACAGAAAAGTATCTCTTTCTGTCAAGACAGAAAAATGTTTCTTTCAGTCAAGACAAAAAAATTTATCTTCAGTCAAGAAAAGTACTGTCTGTTTCTGTCAAGACATTATAATTTCTCTGTCTGTCAAGGCAGAAAAATATCTCTTAATGTCAAGACAGATAATTGCCTCTGCCTGAGACAGAATAATGCCTCTTTATGTCAAGACAGAAAACTGTCTCTGTCTATCAAGATAGAAAAATGTCTCTATCTGCCAAGATAGAAAAATGTCTCTTTCTGTTTAAATACTAATATGTATCTCGAAAGAAAAGACAGAAAACTGTCTCTATCTGTCAAAACAGAATAATGTCTGTTTATGTCAAGACAAAAAACTGTCTCTGTCTATCAAGATAGACAAATTAATTTTTCTTTTTCTATTAAAACACTAAATTGTATCTCGAAAGAAAAACGTATCCTACTATCTAGAGTGAAAACTGACATTTTTCAAGACAGAAAACTGTCTCTGTCTGTCAAGATAGAAAAATGTCAAGACAGTAGACAGTCTCTCTTTCTGTCAAGACAGAAAATTGTATCTTTTTATACAGAAATATTTAATTTTCTATCAAAAATGTCTCTTTCTGTCAAGACAGAAAACTGTCTCTGTCTGTTAAAACAGAAATATGTATCTTTCTATCAAGACAGAAAAATATCTCTTTCTATCAAGGCAGAAAAATGTTTCTTTCAGTCAATACAAAAAAACTGTATCTTCAGTCAAGAAAAGTACTGTCTGTTTCTGTCATGACAGAATAATTTTTCTGGGTGTCAAGACAAAAAAATATATCTTAATGTCAAGACAGCCTGAGACAGAATAATGTCTCTTTATGTCAAGACAGAAAATTGTGTCTGTCTATCAAGATAGAAAAAAGTCTTTTTCTTTTTTTATGTAAACACTAAAATGTATCTGGAGAGAAAAACATTTTTTTTAGACAGAAAACTGTCTGATAGAAAATAGGCCGAAAATTTTCTCTTTCTGTTAAAACACTAAAATGTATCACGAAAGAAAAACGTCTCTCTGTCTAGAGAGAAAACTCTCCCTTTTAGTCAAGATAGAAAAATGTCTTTTCATGTCAAGACAGAAAATTGTCTCCTATTGTTAAAACACTAAAATGTATCTCGACAGAAGAACGTCTATTTCTGTCTAGACAGAAAATTGTATCTTTCTGTCAAGACAGGAAAATTTATCTCTCCGTCTTGATAGATAAATGTCTCTTTCTGACTAGACAGATAATGCTAGAAAGACAAAAAATTATCTCTTACTGTAAAGTCAAAAAACTGTCTAGAAATTGATCTGAACAGAAAAATGTCTCTTTCTGTTAAGACACTAAAATGAATTTCGCAGTCCCGACAGAAAATTGTGTCTTTCTGTGTAGACAGATAAATGTTTCTTTCTGTCATGACAGATGCACTTTCTGGCATAATAGAAAAATTACTCATTCTGTTTAGACACTAAAATGTATTACTCTATCTTGGACTAAAATGTGTTTTTCTATCAGAACAGAAAAATATCTCTTTTTGTCAAGATGTCTCGTTTTATTGTTCTGTCACCTAACAAGAAACAATTCTATGTCTAGGGAAATGAAAAAAGAATCCTATAAGAAGAGATTTGTCTACACAGAGAAATCCTCTGTGTAGACACAGTCAGAGAAACTCTTTTTATCAAAACACATGTATCAAAATGTCTCCTATGAAGATAAATTTTATCAAGATATGAATCATGTTTTCATATCAAGACAGAAAAATTACTTTTGTTAGTTGAAGATTTAAGAAAAATTTCTTCTCCTGAAAATACATAGAAAATATGTGAAAATAAAATAACTCACTTTTTATTACCTACCCCCCACACCCTTTTGCAAATATAAAAATGTAATATCGTTAATTTAAAGCTACATAGTAAGTAACTATAAAATAGTTACTATTAATCACAAAATATCTTGTTTATGACAATTTAAGTGTTCTCATAAATTTTGTAAAATTTTTTATAACTAAAAAATTTGCATAATATAACTTCAAAGCTAGAAAAAACAAACATTTCCTTAAGATATATATGACAATTTATCCTACTCGGATGTTTATACCCTTTTTTAACTACAGCAACTCATAGTAAATCCCTGACAGCCAGTTTCTCTTCTATTTTGGCCTGACAGTTACAACAAAACTTTTATGATTTCAACAAATACAAGTTTGTTTTTGCAAGGAAATCTGTGACAGTTACAAAATCATTAAACATTCAAATGACTATGAAAATTATTAAAAATAAACATAAAAAAACAAATCATTATCATAGAACAAAAACATCTCAAGTTAAGATTTTATCTTATGTTTGTAATTATTCTGAGAAATGTTTAAATAATGTAAAGAAACATGAACTAAATAAAAACGATGAAATAAATTTAGAATAAAATACAAAAAAAAAAAACTAAATAATGAAGATAATGGACATTGGATTAATGAAAGAAACAGTTGTAATTGTAATGAAATGATTTATGCAAGAAAGAAACACAAGTCCCGGTTTCATATTGCCATGGAATGTACAGATAAATGATGATGTAAAAAGACAATCAAATTGAAGTGTTATAATTAAAACACGATAAATTGTCAAGGAAATTTATTGTGAGAAAAATAAGAAGGTTTTCCTTTATAATAATGATGATGATGATGGTGGGAAAGGAAATTGAAGTATAAATAAGTAATCATGTCACTGTCGCTATTATGCTGATGAATTAAAATAAATAAAGGATTTACAGGAGTGTGAATATCATGCAGTATAAAATTTTTATAGCTAAAAATAAACAGGCCATGAAAAGTTAAAATGTTTAGATAGACATTTTTCTGTCTATACAGGGATATCTTTCTTTTAAGACAAAAATAGACATTTTTCTGTCTATAATAATGTCTAACAAAGAAATGTCCCTTTTTTTATTTGGAAACAAGACTAGACTGCAGTGAACATTTCCGCATCTTGACTAAAAACTACTTATTTCTGTCTTGACTGCAAGACACATCTCTTTATCTAGAGTGAAGGAAACATATTTCTGTCTAGACGAAAGAGACATCTTTCTATCTAGACTGAAAGAGACATCTCTGCGTCTAGCCTGAAATAAACATTTTTCTGGAAGAGACACTTTCTATCTAGACAGAAATAGACATCATTCTATCTAGACAGAAATAGACATCATTCTGTCTAGACTGAAGGAAATATCTTTCTGTCTAGACTGAAAGAGACACCTTTATGTCTAGACGGAAGAGACATCTCTCTGTCTAGACTGAAAGAGACATCTCTTTGACTAGACTGAAAGAGACATCTTTGTATTTAGACTGAAGGAAACATATGAATTTCTGTCTAGACTGAAAGTGATATCAATCTGTGTAGACTGAAAGAAATATATTTCTGTCTAGACTGAAAGAGACACTTTTATGTCTAGACGAATGAAACATCTCTATGTCTAGACTGAAAGAGACATCTTTGTATCTAGACTGAAGGAAACATATGTATTTCTGTCTAGACTGAAAGTAATATCTTTCTATATAGACTGAAAGAGACACTTTTATGTCTAGACGAAAGAGACATCTCTCTGCCTAGACTGAAAGAGACATCTCTCTGTCTAGACTGAAAGAGATATCTTTGGAAACATATATATTTCTGTCTAGACTGAAAGTGACATCATTCTGTCTAGACTGAAAGAAATATCTTTCATTTCTGTGTGTAGACTGAAAGAGACTTCTTTGTATCTAGACTGAAGGAAACATATGTATTTCAGTCTAGACTGAAAGTGACATCAATTTGTCTAGACTGAGAGAAATATCTTTCTGTGTAAACTGAATGATACATCTTTTTGTCTAGACTGAAAGAAATATCGTTCTATCTGGACTGAAGGAAACATATTGCTGTCTATACTGAAATAAAAAATTTTCTGAGGAAAACATCTTTCTGTCTAGACTGTGTGTCTATGTATCTAGACTGAAGCAAACATATTTCTGTCTAGACTGAAAGATATATCGTTTTATATATAGACATAAAGAGACATTTTTGTATCTAGACAGAATTAGAAATTTTTGTGTCTAAACAAAAAGAGACATTTTCTGTTCAGACGAAATGAGTGATTTTTCTGTGTAGACAAAAAGATATACATTTTTGGTTCTGAACAGAAAAAGAAATTTTTTCAGTCTAGACAGACACAAAAATTTCTCTTTTTGTGTCTAGAAAGAAATAAACACTTTTATGTCTAAACAGAGAGAAAATTTCTTTGTCTATACAGAAAGAGATATTTTTCTGTTAAGACAGAAATAGAAATGTTAGTGTCTAGACAGAAAGAAACATTTTCTTTCAAAACTGAAATAGACATTTTCTCTTTAGATGAAAATATTGTTTTTTTCTGTGTAGACAAAAAGAAAGACAGTTTTGTGTCTAGACAAAAAGAAAAATTTTTGTGTTAAGACAGAAATTTGTGTCTAGATTGAAAGAGACATATTTGTGTCTAGGGAGAAAAGACATTTTTGTAACGAGATAGAAAAATAAATTTTTTGTCAGATGGAAAGAATGATTACTCTGTGTAGACAGAAAATGAGACATTTTTGTGTCTAGACAGAAAGAGAACTTTTTGTTTAGACAGAAACAGAAATTTTTTGTTTAGACAGACATAGCAAAACCTTTTTTATCAAGACATATATACACATTTTTCTGACTAGACAGTAAAATATATTTTTTATCTAAAACGGAAAAGAAGCTTTTAAACTTAGACTAAGAGAACATTTTCCGATTAAGAAGAAGTTTTGTCAAACATTTCATTTTTTTAATGTTTACTTTTAATTTACTTCATAAAATTTTTTCACGCACTTCATTTCCACAAAAAAAATATGTTCAAAGTCCATTATAAAATGCTATTTGCAATCATAATAAAAATTGTTTTCATTTAAAAAATATTTATTTACTCAATGTTTTATAGGGGAAAAAATAACATAAATTTACATAATTTGTTCACAGCAAATAAGGGTTAAAGGCATATTTGCATATTTAACAAAACAAATACTCCATCGAGTTGTAAAATACAAAAATTGTGCCACAAATACGTTTGAAAAACCGTAGAACAATTAACAATTCTATAGAGTTTAATTTAAATACTGATTTCTTCTTTTTTTTTTTTTTTTTGACTATAATTTCAATTACCATGTGACCTTTTTCCCAATACCTATTTATGTAACTGTCTTTAAATGAATAGCAAAAATAGAATCTCAAAACACGCAAAAACCAGAACAATTTATTTAATAGAAAACAAAACTAATTAAATAAAAATAGAAGCAAGATGAAACACTTAACAATTTTTTTTTTTATATTTAAGATGAAAAACAACTCAAATAACTTATTTTTAGAAATAAGAACCACACAGGATTAAAAAGGAAACATGACTAAGAAAAATTACTTTTCTCTCAAATTCAATTTAAAACATGAGTACTAAACAATTAAACAGCAAAATAAATTAGATTTTTTTCCATGTTGACTTTTCGTTTGCGAAGGAAAAAAGAAGTCATATAGATTTGTTTAAAATGGAAAGGGAAATGAAAAACCAAAAATTGAAGATTTTTTAAAGAGTTTGTATTTATTTACACTAGTTTGAGTTAAAGGAGACATTTTTTAGATAGAGAGATCAATTTTTGCTATGTAGACAGACAGCAGACATTTTTATGTCTAGACAGAAAGTGAAATTTTTATGTCAAGACAAAAAAAGACATTTTTCTGTCAATATAGAGAGAGAGAGAGAAATTTTTCTGTTAATACAGATATAGAAAGGGATCTGTCAAGACAAAAAGTGATACTTTTTTGTTAAGACATGAAAGGAATTTTTTTCTGTGAAAGAGATATTTTGCTGTCCAAAGAAAAAGTGACATAAATTTATCTGTCTAGATAGTAAAAGCCATTTTCTTGTTAAGACAGGGACATAAATTTTTCTGTCAAGGCAGTTAAAGGAGACATTTTTTAGATAGAAAGAGAAATTTTTGCTATACAAAAAGAAAGTGAAATTTGTGCGTCCAGACGAAAGCAGAAATTTTTATGTCTAGACAGAAAGTAAACTTTTTATGTCAAGATATAAAGAGACATTTTTCTGTCAAAATAGAGAGAGAAATTTTTCTGTTAAAACAGATATAGAAATGGTTCTGTCAAGACAGAAAGTGATACTTTTTGTTAAGACATGAATGGAATTTTTTCTGTAAAAAAGATATTTTGCTGTTCAAAGAAAAAGTTACATAAATTTATCTGTCTAGATAGTAAAAGACATTTTCTTGTTAAGACAGAAGCAGAAATTTTTCTGTCAAGACAGAAAGAGATATTTTTCTGTCTTAACATAAGGAGACATTTATCTGTCCGGACAGAAAGAGAATATTCTGATTAGAAAGAAACACAAAAGTTTGTGTCTAAATAGAAGGAGAAATTTTTATTTCTAAACTGAAAGAGCATCTATCACGGGAAGAGTTATCTTTCTGACTGAAAGACTGAAGAAGACGTCAGAAAGAGATTATTCTGCACAGAAAAGTACCGTCTAGATAGAAAGAGAAATTTTTATGTCTAAACTGAAAGAGACATCTTTCTCTCTAGATTGAAGGAGAAATCATTGTGCCCTTTCAGAAGAAAACAGTATTCTGTCTAGACTAAAAGTAACATAATTTTGTCCAGACTGAGGGGTTATACTTCTGACTGAAAGGATGAAGAAGACATCATCATGTTTACACTGAAAGAGATATCATTATGTCTAGACAGAATAGGACATATTTTTGTCAAGATTAGAAAGTGATTATTCTGCATAGAAAGAAACCGTCTAGAAAGAAAGAGAAATTTTTATGTCTAAACTGAAAGAGACATCATTCTCTCTAGATTGAAGGAGAAATCATTTTGTCCTTTCAAAAGAAGACAGCATTCTGTCTAGACTAAAAGTAACATCATTTTGTCTAGACTGAGGGGTAATACATACTTCTGAATGAAAGGATGAAGAAGACATCATCATGTTTAGACTGAAAGAGATATCTTTATGTTTAGACAGAATGGGACATATTTTTGTCAAGATGATATGTCCAGATTGAAGCATTATCATCTTGTTCTATCGGAAAATGTCTTAGCAATAAAATTCACATCTTTGTTGTCTAAAATTTCTTCTCAATAAGCAACATTTAGCTGTTAAAAAACTGTTCTGATCAATTTCAATATTTTAATTCTAAAAATTTATTTTTAATTTTAAACTATGTCATGCATCCTTTAGAACAAAATCTAAACCATACATTTAATACAAAATGTGTTTCATATTAAAATAAAATTATAATTGAATTTATTAGAAAAGCAACACCACAGCAAGCGCACTTACATAAACACATACAAAAATACAAACTGCGACATGTATACATACAAGCATACACTTGCAACTAAAAGTACCACAAAGTAAATTTAATTGAAAAAGTTAATGCAACCTAAAACTCAACTAAACTCTTTGCAGCTCAACAGTAACGACAACAACAGAAATAATAACCCCAACCTGATTATATACTTATTTTTTTCTGTTCAGTTGGCAGTCGTTTTTTTATCTTTTTTTGTTATACAAATATTGGTTTTATTAAATTACATCCCCATCATCTAACCAGCAAGCAGCATCATCTGTTTGTCTACAATACATTGTTTTCATTTCAACTTGTAACCGTGTGTTTTTGTTTTTTCACTTCTTCCAGAGTTGGCCGCAATAATGCTGTTGATGATGCAATTGGTCCCACAAATGCACGTCACAAAATTGTTGTCATGGGTGCTGCTAAAGTTGGTAAAACCTCAATAATTACACAATTTCTATACAATACGTTTACAACAAAATACAAAAGAACCATTGAGGAGATGCATCAGGGTAACTTTTCAATAGCGGGTGTTAATCTAACCTTGGATATATTGGATACAGCTGGTTCATATGAGGTAAGTGGAAACACTCCACCAACAAGTGGAAATGAATGTTGCAACACCAAACGTACGAACGTAACTACGGCTGCCAATATAATGTTGTATGTCTGTAGTTGTAAGTTGCATTTAGAAATTGTGCTGAAGTGACAAACACAAAACGTAAGCGAAAAGAAAAATTGGCTTAAAGGAAAAAGTTAAGTTGCTGTTGCGTTGTCATTGCGCAAGAAAGTGTTATATAAATGTTGTGACAGTTTCTTTTGAATCCCTTTAAATTTTTTCATTTTCCCTTTATGTTATATATTTTATTCTCGTATTTATTTGTGCAGTAAAATGTTCAATTTCTAAATGTTATTAAAAGAAATAAGTGGATTTATATGACTGTCATTGGTTTAGTTGAATACAATATTGAATTTTTAGTTTGTATAAGTGTTTTTTTTTTGCAGATTTTCATTATTCAATTACGTTTATCAAGAAATAAAAATGATTTACTTTTTTAAATGAAATAGATTCAAAAGAATTCAATGGTACTTAAGTCCTTTTTTTTTTAATAAAACTGATATAATTTTGAATATCAATAGACATTCGCTTATTTATAAATGAATTTTCCAAACAACAAACATTTCTCTGTCAAAAGAAAATTGTACACAGTCAAGTCCATAGTCTAGTCTATAGTCTAGTCTATAGTCTAGTCTATAGTCTAGTCTATAGTCTAGTCTATAGTCTAGTCTATAGTCTAGTCTATAGTCTAGTCTATAGTCTAGTCTATAGTCTAGTCTATAGTCTAGTCTATAGTCTAGTCTATAGTCTAGTCTATAGTCTAGTCTATAGTCTAGTCTATAGTCTAGTCTATAGTCTAGTCTATAGTCTAGTCTATAGTCTAGTCTATAGTCTAGTCTATAGTCTAGTCTATAGTCTAGTCTATAGTCTAGTCTATAGTCTAGTCTATAGTCTAGTCTATAGTCTAGTCTATAGTCTAGTCTATAGTCTAGTCTATAGTCTAGTCTATAGTCTAGTCTATAGTCTAGTCTATAGTCTAGTCTATAGTCTAGTCTATAGTCTAGTCTATAGTCTAGTCTATAGTCTAGTCTATAGTCTAGTCTATAGTCTAGTCTATAGTCTAGTCTATAGTCTAGTCTATAGTCTAGTCTATAGTCTAGTCTATAGTCTAGTCTATAGTCTAGTCTATAGTCTAGTCTATAGTCTAGTAGTCTAGTCTATAGTCTAGTCTATAGTCTAGTCTATAGTCTAGTCTATAGTCTAGTCTATAGTCTAGTCTATAGTCTAGTCTATAGTCTAGTCTATAGTCTAAGTCTATAGTCTAGTCTATAGTCTAGTCTAATAGTCTAGTCTATAGTCTAGTCTATAGTCTAGTCTATAGTCTAGTCTATAGTCTAGTCTATAGTCTAGTCTATAGTCTAGTCTATAGTCTAGTCTATAGTCTAGTCTATAGTCTAGTCTATAGTCTAGTCTATAGTCTAGTCTATAGTCTAGTCTATAGTCTAGTCTATAGTCTAGTCTATAGTCTAGTCTATAGTCTAGTCTATAGTCTAGTCTATAGTCTAGTCTATAGTCTAGTCTAGTCTATAGTCTAGTCTATAGTCTAGTCTATAGTCTAGTCATAGTCTAGTCTATAGTCTAGTCTATAGTCTAGTCTATAGTCAGTCTATAGTCTAGTCTAGTCTCGTCTATAGTCTAGTCTATAGTCTAGTCTATAGTCTAGTCTATAGTCTAGTCTATAGTCTATAGTCTAGTCATTAGTCTATTCTATAGTCTAGTCTATAGTCTAGTCTATAGTATATAGTCTAGTCATTAGTCTATTCTATAGTCTAGTCTATAGTCTAGTCTATAGTCTAGTCTATAGTCTAGTCTATAGTCTAGTCTATAGTCTAGTCTATAGTCTAGTCATTAGTCTATTCTATAGTCTAGTCTTTAGTCTATTCTATAGTCTAGTCTATAGTCTAGTCTATAGTCTAGTCTATAGTCTAGTCTATAGTCTAGTCATAGTCTAGTCTATAGTTTAGTGTATAGTCTATTCTATAGTCTAGTCTATAGTCTAGTCTCCAGTTTTAAAGTCTAATTTATGATATATTCTATAGTCTGGTCTGTTTCCTATAGTCTAGTCTATAGTACATTCTGTAATCTGGGGCTATTGTCAAATGAGACCCTATAACTATAAACAAAATTATGAACTTAAGAGCCTTATTCGGTGGGTTCAGTTGTATGGGGGCAAGGTGAAATGATAGACCGATGTTAATCATTTTTAATAAGCTTCTTCTCCGATACCAGAAAAGATCGTGTGCCAAATTTAATTGAATTATCGTCAAAAATGCGACCTGTAGTTTGATTATCGTCAAAAATGCGACCTGTAGGTTTGCAAGCCCTATTCGGAGGTTTAGTTGTAGGCTAGGTGAAATAATGGACCGATTTCAACCGTTTTCAATAGGCTTTGGCCCTGTAAGAATAGAAGATCATGTACCAAATTTCATTGAATTATCTTCAAAATTGCGACCTGTAGTTTGATTACAAGGATTACATGGACGGACGGACAGGCGGACAGACATAGCTAAATCGACTCAAAAAATGATTCTAAGCCGATTTGTATACTTTAAGGTGGGTATAGGAGCAATATTATTGTGCGTTACAAACATCAGCACAAAAGTGGTGTAGGGTATAAATACATATTGTTAGAAAACTTAAAAAAAAAAAAAACTTGTTGATTTAGCAATGGAACAAATAACAATTTCCGTTACTTTCATTTAACAAGAAAATATTTTTAAAAGTTTTTTTTTAACTTTTCATTTTTTTTTAGTTAATAAGATTTAACAATACCTGTACTGCACTGCCATGTACCCTGAAGTAATATTAATTTACTAGAAGTTCCATTATTATCTTATTTTATTTTTCATACTTTAAACACTATTGAGTCAGCTTGTTCCGGTTTTTGAAATGAAACGGAAATTAATGTTTGCCATTCAATTTCATCGCCTTTC
The DNA here is from genome assembly GCF_015586225.1 of Lucilia sericata. Lineage (NCBI taxonomy): Eukaryota > Metazoa > Arthropoda > Insecta > Diptera > Calliphoridae > Lucilia > Lucilia sericata. Next base: position 30,236 of record NW_023995643.1, on the reverse strand, counting down.
CTTTCCCTACAGTAAAGACATACATAGTTACTTCTATTGCAGTCTATCTGTCCAGCGGACATTTAATAATATATAGTTTTTATTCGCGAGTTTTTTTTTCAATTTCCACTATTTTTAAATGTGTGTAGAATTTCAATTAATAAATGTATAGTTTTTACATAGTGTGAAGTAGTATACAATTTTACTATAGATTTTATTAGTTTTTTTTATAAGCTCTATTAAATATTTCCACTTTGTATGTGTATGCATGTATATGCATATAAAAGGATTATGATGGGTTTAGTACTTTTATTGTTGTTTTATGTAAACGCGGTTAAATTGAATTAAATTGCTGGAGTGTTGTATTGAAAAAGAGTACATTAAATATTTTAGTTTAAATTGTACTAAATTTATTAAAAACCTATTTAATGCATAATTTCTTGGAATTTTAAGAAATTTTCTTTGACATGAGATTTTTAATATAAAATTCACAGATAAATACTTTGACATTAGTTAAAGTTTAGCAACAAAAGTTAATTTGCCATATAAAACATTAAAATGCCTGCAGTTTATATTTAACTATAGTTTCATATATAATTTATATAGTGAATTTTCAAAACACAATTTTAATACTAAATTAAAAAAGTTTTACAAAAACTGTAAATATATACTTCAACTTTGGATGCACAACAAAAAAAAAATAATAATAAAACTCTTTATTTTTTTTCAAAATAACAAAGGTACATTGTAAAATTTTAATTTAAATTCCTATATTTATTATTGTGGTTTTACAAAAACATGTTTAGTAAATTACTAACATACAAAAACTACATATTTTCTATTTCATTTGTAAATGACATATTATTTGTTGCAATATTTATTTGCAATAGTTTTTCCCCGAAAAATTGTGTTCTAAAGCACTTTTAAAAATATATTTTAATTGCTCACTTTTTTTCTGAACAATTAAAATCCTTAAAATATAAACCACAAAATCCTATCGGCTTATAAATTGAATTAGTTGTGCGATATGCACTCGACGCACTATAAATGGTAAACAGAAACAAACAAATAACTCGATTGCTTTTGCAGATAGTTTAGTTTGAAATAAATAAAAAAATGTATATTGCAAACCATTGTGTGTTGCACATATGCTAATTTGCATTCTGGTAATACTTCTACAAAATCCTGAAATTTTGCCATGGACAATGTATACCAGACTATAGACCTAATTGTAGTACCGACTACAGATAATAGTTACAATCTACAATTTACAATTACGACTATGCTATATTTAAAAATATAGACTATAGTATATATAAAGACTAGATCATAGACAAGTTATAGGGTAGAGGCTACTATATACTAGACTATAGTTCTGGCTATAGATTACTGTATAGCTATATACTATAACTAGTACAACAAGTGAATTTAAATTGCACTTAAACACAGAGAGAAGGAATAAAGAAAAATAAATAATAACATAAAACACTAACAGATTTTGAGGGGCCCACTCAAACAACTTTACATGTTAGCAAGTTAGTTGCAACAAAACTTAACACAAAAGGAAAACAATATTTTGCAAACAAAATTGTAAAGTAATCTGCTTTTAAGAGTGCAAACTTACAAAACAACACATTCCTAACTGGCGTATAAAGTTCAGGTCAAAATGATATATAGTCTATAGTCTAATCTATAGTCTAGTCTATAGTCTAGTCTATAGTCTAGTCTATAGTCTAGTCTATAGTCTAGTCTATAGTCTAGTCTATAGTCTAGTCTATAGTCTAGTCTATAGTCTAGTCTATAGTCTAGTCTATAGTCTAGTCTATAGTCTAGTCTATAGTCTAGTCTATAGTCTAGTCTATAGTCTAGTCTATAGTCTAGTCTATAGTCTAGTCTATAGTCTAGTCTATAGTCTAGTCCATAGTCTGGTCTATAGTCTAGGCTATAGTCTAGTCTATAGTCTAGTCTATAGTCTAGGCTATAGTCTAGTCTATAGTCTAGTCTATAGTCTAGTCTATATTCCTGTCTGTAGTTTAATCTATATACTTATATATACTCTATCTATAGTCTAGTCTATAGTCTAGTCTATAGTCTAGTCTATAGTCTAGTCTAGTCTATAGTCTAGTCTATAGTCTAGTCTATAGTCTAGTCTATAGTCTAGTCTATAGTCTAGTCTATAGTCTAGTCTATAGTCTAGTCTATAGTCTAGTCTATAGTCTAGTCTATAGTCTAGTCTATAGTCTAGTCTATAGTCTAGTCTATAGTCTAGTCTATAGTCTAGTCTATAGTCTAGTCTATAGTCTAGTCTATAGTCTAGTCTATAGTCTAGTCTATAGTCTAGTCTATAGTCTAGTCTATAGTCTAGTCTATAGTCTAGTCTATAGTCTAGTCTATAGTCTAGTCTATAGTCTAGTCTATAGTCTAGTCTATAGTCTAGTCTATAGTCTAGTCTATAGTCTAGTCTATAGTCTAGTCTATAGTCTAGTCTATAGTCTAGTCTATAGTCTAGTCTATAGTCTAGTCTATAGTCTAGTCTATAGTCTAGTCTATAGTCTAGTCTATAGTCTAGTCTATAGTCTAGTCTATAGTCTAGTCTATAGTCTAGTCTATAGTCTAGTCTATAGTCTAGTCTATAGTCTAGTCTATAGTCTAGTCTATAGTCTAGTCTATAGTCTAGTCTATAGTCTAGTCTATAGTCTAGTCTATAGTCTAGTCTATAGTCTAGTCTATAGTCTAGTCTATAGTCTAGTCTATAGTCTAGTCTATAGTCTAGTCTATAGTCTAGTCTATAGTCTAGTCTATAGTCTAGTCTATAGTCTAGTCTATAGTCTAGTCTATAGTCTAGTCTATAGTCTAGTCTATAGTCTAGTCGATAGTCTAGTCTATAGTCTAGTCTATAGTCTAGTCTATAGTCTAGTCTATAGTCTAGTCTATAGTCTAGTCTATAGTCTAGTCTATAGTCTAGTCTATAGTCTAGTCTATAGTCTAGTCTATAGTGTAGTCTATAGTCTAGTCTATAGTCTAGGCTATAGTCTAGTCTATAGTCTAGTCTATAGTCTATACTATAGTCTAGTCTATAGTCTACTCTATAGTCTAGTCTATAGTCTAGTCTATAGTCTAGTCTATAGTCTAGTCTATAGTCTAGTCTATAGTCTAGTCTATAGTCTAGTCTATAGCCTAGTCTATAGTCTAGTCTATAGTCTAGTCTATAGTCTAGTCTATAGTCTAGTCTATAGTCTAGTCTATAGTCTAGTCTATAGTCTAGTCTATAGTCTAGTCTATAGTCTAGTCTATAGTCTAGTCTATAGTCTAGTCTATAGTCTAGTTTATAGTCCAATCTATAGTCTAGTCTATAGTCTAGTCTATAGTCTAGTCTATAGTCTAGCCTATAGTCTAATATATAGTCTAGTCTATAGTCTAGTCTATGTCTAGTCTATAGTCTAGTCTATAGTCTAGTCAATAGTCTAGTCTATAGTCTAGTCTATAGTCTAGTCCATAGTCTTGTCTATAGTCTAGTCTATAGTCTAGTCTATAGTCTAGTCTATAGTCTAGTCTATAGTCTAGTCTATAGTCTAGTCTATAGTCTAGTCTATAGCCTAGTCTATAGTCTAGTCTATAGTCTAGTCTATAGTCTAGTCTATAGTCTAGTCTATAGTCTAGTCTATAGCCTAGTCTATAGTCTAGTCTATAGTCTATAGTCTAGTCTATAGTCTAGTCTATAGTCTAGTCTAGTCTAGTCTATATTCCTGTCTGTAGTTTAATCTATATACTTATATATACTCTATTCTGTAGCATAGTAGTCTGAGAGATACAACTTAAAAACTATTTAATTTTTTTGTTTTAACCAAATATGTTTGTGTAAAAATATAGGGTGTCACTATAAAATTCCACATTTTACTTTGTATACGAAAACCATTTGCAACAATATTTCAAAAAGAGCAAAAATACCATATTTTATGAAGCACAAAATGAGCAACAACAATGTAACAAAATTTCTATCTTCTTATCTGTTAATAAGGGAAAAATTTTTGAGATTTGCTTACAAAGTTGTTATAATTGAAAAGGATTTTTGTTCATTTTCATCTCTTTCGTTTTTTTGTTTGGAAATTTTTGTGAACAATAGCTAGAACTTGTTTAGGATAGATAATAACACGCTTCCGTAATCAACAAATGTTAACGAGATGTAAAACATTTTTAACGCTTTAGGAGAGAAAAAGCAAAGCTATTCATTCTTCTTTTTCTGAGGTGTTAAGGAGATTGTCATGATTTGTTTAGAATTTGAAATTGTACCAAAGAAAATTACTTTTTTTATTATGTTATATTTTTTTTTATATTTTAATCCTAATTATACTGATAAATTTAGAAGGGCAGGGGGTATAAACAAGATAATCCTATTGTGTTTTAAATAATTTTTTTTTTTTGATTTTACTTCTGGTTATAATCTGTATACAAATGTATTTAAAATGATTGACTGCTTTACCATTTAATAAAACTTAAATCTATGACATGAAAACAGCAATTCCGGAAGTAATGTTTTAAATATTAGCATAAAGATAAATCTTTCTGGGATTATCTTCTCTCTACTTTAGCACAAATAATCTCCAAAATAATATCTCCTTAAAGTATACATTTAAAATAAATTTTCTTATCATTCTTCATGAAATATAGCTTTAACCAAAACTACTACAATTCCCAGCATTTGTGCAACTCATGTGGTTAGTTGTTGCCAGTTATTATGTTGCTGCTTCTTTTGCTGTTGTCAGTTGTAAGGTCATAGAACAGAATATATAACTTATGATGTGATGACGATAAAAACCAACAACAATAAGTTCATAATTCAATACTGCTACTGTACTGTTCTATTTGTTTTCTAAGTATTTTTGTAGTTTTCAGAACTTTCTGTTTTGGTTGGGACTGGGAAGCCAAGGGGTGTAGGGCAAATTTTTATAACAGTTTTTGAAGTTTGTTGTTTCATATACTCATGTGTGTTTAGGAACTTAACTGTTTTCTTCACTATATTGACAAAAATAAAGTGTGAAAGTAAGAAACGGTAAATACGATCACATAATACCCTAAAAAACCCATTGATGTTTCTGATTTGGACAAAGACTAACTATAAACTAGTCATGGTTTATAGATTATATTTTAGACAATAGGACTATAAACTATGCTATAGATTAGACTATGTACTTGACTAGACTTTAGACTATACCAGACTTTAGATTAGACTGTAGAATTACCTATAAACTAGACTATATACTAGACTATAGACTAGGCTATAGAATAGACCATAGACTAGACTATAGAGTAGACTATAGAGTAGACTATAGACTAGACTATAGAGTAGACTATAGACTAGACTATAGACTAGACTATAGACTAGACTATAGACTAGACTATAGGCTAGACTATAGACTAGACTATAGACTAGACCATCGACTAGACTATAGACTAGACTAGACTATAGACTAGACTATAGACTAGACTATAGACTAGACTATAGACTAGACTATAGACTAGACTATAGACTAGACTATAGACTCGACTATAGACTAGACTATAGACTAGACTATAGACTAGACTATAGACTAGACTATAGACTAGACTATAGACTAGACTATAGACTAGACTATAGACTAGACTATAGACTAGACTATAGACTAGACTATAGACTAGACTAGACTATAGACTAGACTATAGACTAGACTATAGACTAGACTATAGACTAGACTATAGACTAGACTATAGACTAGACTATAGACTAGACTATAGACTAGACTATAGACTAGACTATAGACTAGACTATAGACTAGACTATTGACTAGACTATAGACTAGACTATAGACTAGACTATAGACTAGACTATAGACTAGTCTATAGACTAGACTATAGACTAGTCTATAGACTAGACTATAGACTAGTCTATAGACTAGACTATAGACTAGACTATAGACTAGACTATAGACTAGACTATTGACTAAACTGTAGACTAGACTATAGACTAGACTATAGACTAGACTATAGACTAGACTATAGACTAGACTATAGACTAGACTATAGACTAGACTATAGACTAGACTATAGACTAGACTATAGACTAGACTATAGACTAGACTATAGACTAGACTATAGACTAGACTATAGACTAGACTATAGACTAGACTATAGACTAGACTACTATAGACTAGACTATAGACTAGACTATAGACTAGACTATAGACTAGACTATAGACTAGACTATAGACTAGACTATAGACTAGACTATAGACTAGAATATAGACTAGACTATAGACTAGACTATAGACTAGACTATAGACTAGACTATAGACTAGACTATAGACTAGACTATAGACTAGACTATAGACTAGACTATAGACTAGACTATAGACTAGACTATAGACTAGACTATAGACTAGACTATAGACTGGACTATAGACTAGACTATAGACTTGACTATAGACTAGACTATAGACTAGACTATAGACTAGACTATAGACTAGACTATAGACTAGACTATAGACTAGACTATAGACTAGACTATAGACTAGACTATAGACTAGACTATAGACTAGACTATAGTCTAGACTATAGACTAGACTATAGACTAGACTATAGACTAGGCTATAGACTAGACTATAGACTAGACTATAGACTAGACTATAGACTAGACTAACCAATTTCCAACCGTGGATCTAATAGATTCCAGATCCATGTCTTTAAAATATTGATTTTTGCGTTAAAGCAAAAAATTGGGTTCATAGAACGACAAACCTACTTTCACCCTTATCACTGTGGTAGGGCATAAAAAAATTGTTCCATTTATGGAAATGATAAAAAAAAAATAACATTGAAAATAGAAAAGTGGAACACTGGTTACTTGTTTGTTTTCTGGTTTCTGATACCACTGAGAAATCAGCGTCAAATTATATTTTTGTGGTTTTATTGTCGTTTGTTGTTGAGTTTTGCATAATGTATGAGCACAAGACAGAAAAAAAACAAAGCTAGATAAACTGTAAACAACCAGCTTATAAATTGCTTTTTAACATGTGGGGTTTTTGTTTTCTTAAGCTGCATTAAACTATGTGAACATACGTACACACATATGTAAATATGTTCACATTTATGAGGAAATATTCAAGCAGATTTCTACTGAACATTTAGATTTATTTGAAATTTTTGGGTTATAAGCATAGCAATACTCTCTTGTTCTAGGTTGAATAGTGATGCAGAGTGCACCTGCAGTAATAAGTTTTTTTTATTTATTTCTTTCATATGTTACTGCATAGTTTTCTGTCTTTTCTACAGTCGTGGCTACAATCTTGTTTACAGTTGAGTCTTGTCTACAGTCTTATCTGCAGTTGAGTATATCGTATTTTCTATAGTCGAGGCTTTAGTCTTATTTAAACCCAAATTATGGTCTAGTCTATAATCGAGGATATATTCTTGTTTATAGAATTTCCTTAAACTCAGTTTGAGTAATAGTTTTGGCAATAAACTTTCTAATCCAATTTATTTTTTGTTTATTTTTTCTAATTTTTTTTGTTTTTTGGATTGTTACCAAAAACCAAATCTAATAGATAGAAAAAAAACAAACTTTCAACAACTAGGTAATTGAGTTAAAAAAACTATGTTAAACAAACTAGAAAAATACAAACTCATATGTACGAAAAAAAACTTTAGTAAAAATCAATTGTGTGTGTTTGTTTTTAAAATCCTTTTTTTGTGTCAAGGAAATGCATATATTTGCATAATTATATGCAAATTTATGCATAATTTCACTCACTTATAGAGTGTGTACAAAAACCAAATTGTCTATAGTTTGTGGAAAAATTTATAGGCAAAAAAAATAGTTTTTTTTTTAACTATAAATTACTTAACTATTCTTGGAATTCTTCCAATACATACAAACATCATTCTGTTATTACATTTATCTTTTAACGAAAATTTATGGTTTATTTAAAACTTTTGGAAATGATAAAATTTTTAAAATATGAATTATGCATTTGAAACAATGACATTTTCAGTTAAATGATAAAAGTTACAGATTTAACAACATATAACAAATATTATCTGTATTTGTAATAAATACATTTTTATTTATTTTTCTTTACAGTTTCCCGCAATGCGTGCATTGTCCATATCATCGGCAGATGCTTTCATTTTGGTTTATGATGTCACAGATGCAACCACCTTTGAAGAGGTTCGCATGATACGTGATCAAATTCATGAGACTAAAGGCACCTCAGCTGTGCCAATTGTGGTTGTGGGTAATAAAATAGATTTAGTGGCCAACGATAGTGACCTGAGAGAGGTGAGTTTTAAAAAAGTTTATTTATATTTATTAAAGAAAATATTAAGACTTTGATAAGAATGACAACATATTATAACATCAGCCCAAATAACTTGTCTGTTATAATTTCCAGAGATCATGGAATGTTTATGAAATATTAAGCTTTTTAATACATTATAAAGAGAGTTTATCTTAAAAAGTACATGATCAAAAATAGTGGGCGTTAATAAGGCGTGACATATAAATCAAACTTATTGTTTGGTAAAAATTAAGGAAACTCTGTTAAAAAAATCTTATATTTCACTAAATTGGGAGTAAAAGGGCGTGTCGTCAGATATATAGTATGCTAGGTTAGGTTACATCACTGTGGACACACTTGAGTCCGCCAGAACAATATCTTTGGGGTTCTTGAGAAAAAGGCCTGATCTTCAAGATCTTCGCCTTTCTACATGTAACCTGTTACACATATATTATCAATGGGAATTTATTTTAAAAAGTACATAGTATGAAGTAGGGTTTTCATTTATCTTACATACAAAAAGTAGGCGTAAAGAAGGCGTGGCATTCAAATCATATATTTCCAGTATAGATTTATAGTTTTACAAAATTTCAAGAAAAAAATTTTGAGCAGCTAAGCAGATTGCACATGTATTTCCATAACATGGAACACACTTTGGTCCATCATAATAACGCTTTTGTTGCACCAGAGAAAAAGGTCTACACTAGACTATAGACTAGACTATAGACAAGACTATAGACTAGACTATAGACAAAACTATAGACAAGACTATAGACTAAACTATAGATAAGACTATAGACTAGACTATAGATAAGACTATAGACTAGACTATACACAAGACTATAGACAAGACTATAGACTAGACTATAGACTAGACTATAGACAAGACTATGGACAAGACTATAGACTAGACTATAGACAAGACTATAGACAAGACTATGGACAAGACTATAGACAAGACTATAGACTAGACTATAGACTAGACTATAGACAAGACTATGGATAAGACTATAGACAAGACTATAGACTCGACTATAGACTAGACTATAGACTAGACTATAGACTAGGCTATAAACTAGACTATAAACTAGACTATAAACTAGACTATAGACTAGACAGTAGACTATACTATAGACTAGACTATAGACTAGACTATAGACTAGACTATAGACTAGACTATAGACTAGACTATAGACTAGACTATAGACTAGACTATAGACTAGACTATAGACTAGACTATAGACTAGACTATAGACTAGACTATAGACTAGACTATAGACTAGACTATAGACTAGACTATAGACTAGACTATAGACTAGACTATAGACTAGACTATAGACTAGACTATAGACTAGACTATAGTATAGACTAGACTATAGACTAGACTATAGACTAGACTATAGACTAGACTATAGACTAGACTATAGACTAGACTATAGACTAGACTATAGACTAGACTATAGACTAGACTATAGACTATAGCCTAGACTATAGACTAGACTATAGACTAGACTATAGAATAGACTATAGACTAGACTATAGACTAGACTTTAGAGTAGACTATAGACTAGACTATAGACTAGACTATTGACTAGACTATAGACTATACTATAGAATAAAGGGGTCATTTACAGTCATGACCTGTCATTTACAGAGAAAATGAATGACTTCCTCTCCTTCCTTTTCATCTTTATAGTTTATGCAGAAGTGATTGCTTGGTAGATTCTTCTAGATTAAATCCCAAAAGGCCAGTTAACACTGTAATGGTATTCTCGTAAGATATAACAAGGTTTGTGATCTTAGTGGGATATATGTAGGACACATAATCTTCGCCTTTCAACACGTAGCCTTAGTTTATTATCTGGATTATAGAAAATATTATAGTGGAGTTCGTCACGTATCGAGGGTTTGTAGCATACAGTATCTTCTCTAACTAGTAAAACAAAAGAGTAGGCAATGGTAATACCATTTGATGAACTAGAATCCAGTACAGTTCTATTGTGGAATGTTTTGCCTTCTCATTAAGGAATGATAATAAAAAAAGTTTTAAAGAAACTTTTCAAATGAAAAACAATCACATTTTTTATAAATAAACTCTTTCAATTTATAAAATTTACATATAACTTGATTAAAAATTCCTTCTATTCCAACAAACAAACAATTACTTAAACGTAACACCTTAAAATTAATAACAAACTATTGAACAACCATCAAATCATCTGCAAACACTTTACACACTTCAACGCTTTCAAATTAAAATGCATGAAACCAAATCAGCCAAAAAACCTTCCATTCAACACACTGACCAACATAAAACCTCAAAATTACAAATATATAAACAACCATCAAAAACTTTGAAACTACTCGCTAAAAACAATCAATTATTAGCGAATATTACTGAAGACAATTTCAGTTCGCATACAAAATTCAAATCACTCATACGCATCGCAGCACCAACAAACATTTACTTAATTTCTATAAACTTTTGATTAATTTCAATTTCTTTTATTTTGCAATTTCCTTTCAAAAACACTGATATTTTTTCAACCTAATACCAATAATAAATCTTACATTTTTATTAAGATCTCTACTGAGATTGATAAAATGTCAAATTAAAATTCTTTTATGCGAAAAAAAGCAAACAAACTCATAAAAAAATATCTTAGGAATCTTGAAAAAAAATTGTTCTTCTTCAATGGATTTACATACAGATTTCCCTGTTTAAGTTGTCTTGTTGCTTGTGAACTCTCTGCTGCTCGGGAATGGAAGTAAAATGAAGTCAAGCATTGTCCTTTAGCCTCAAAATTGTATGGGAATGGAGAGGTAGTGAAAGCAGAAGTAAATAAACAAATCGCTGAACAACAAAAATAAATAATAAAAAAATAACTCCAATAACAAAAACAACATATTGAGAATGTAATCAAAATGCAAATTTCTATATTCCATTATTAGTTTTCATACTCTGTATATATGTATGTCAGTCCCTCCTTGCTTGTTGAATCATTCTGTCCAAATGTATGTTTATATGTTAGTTCTCCCTGGTTCGTTTCAACAACTACAACAAGTAGCGAACCCCAAGCATCAATAATAACAAGACTAACAACCAAACTTAACCAAGAAAAATATTTGAACTTATTTCAAATCTTTCATTACAAAGCCATTTTTATATTATATTAGAATATAAATTGATTTATTTGATAATGTGTTTGTATTTTTGCTTGGGTGTCTGTTGGAGTGTATGCTAAATATATGTATGTATGTATAAGGGTGTAAAAGTGTACGAGTGTAAGTGCAAGCCCATTTAAACTTCTTGACATATTTTCACAAACTTGCACAATGGAACAGTATAAATATTTCTTACACTTGGTAAAAAGCTAATCTACACTTTAAGGTCACACAAATAAGTGACAAAATATATGTGATGTATGAATTACTTCCCAAATTTTCAACTTCGCGACCCACAGTTCTTCAACGCGCTTCATTGGCCCTGAATTTAACTGCTAAAAAATTCCAAAAGTTTTCTTCTTTCCATCTTTAATATTTTCATTTTTCTTTTTCAATTTACCCAAATAATATTTTATTATTCACGATAAAATCAAAAACTCCAAACAATTTATACAGAGCGAAAGTGAGAGCAAAATATATATAACCCTTGTCATTCATTCAGTGCCATCACACGCTCGATGCTGAATATATTAGTTGAGAATGATTTTTGCATTTAAAATTGTTTTTCTTTAGTGGTTTGTGGGGAAAAATAATAAAAAGGGTTTTCGCCAAGTTTTCTTTTGCATTATTTTTTTGTATTTTTTATGTAATTGATGATGAGTGCGTAAGTTTGTTTGTCTGTTCAGTTGAATGTGAAAAAAAGGAGTAAAACCCGCCATTTGTTTGGCCTTTTGTATGTGATAAATAAAACGGTTTTTGCATGTTGTTTGAGTTTTTTTTTTCGTTCAGCAGAGTTTGCTTTTCTGGTGCCCTATAGTAGGTTGTTAGGGACTAGGATATCTTGTCAGACTCTCTACTTAATAGGAATATAGACAGCATAGCAGTTCAGACTATAGACTATACTATAACCCACACTATATACAATAGTTCTTACTGCAGTCCACAATATAGAATACTGTCCAGACAAAAGACTTCACTATAGGCGATACTATAAATTAGACTATAATCATGACTATAGATTATATAATAGTCCAGACTATAACTTAGACTATAATCCAGACTATAGACTAGACCTTAGTCCAGGCTATAGACAAGACTATAGACTGGTCTATATTTCAAACTATAGTCCAGCCTACAGACTAGACTATAGTCCATACTAGAGTAAAGACCAGACTATAGTCCATACTAGAGTAAAGACCAGACTATAGTCCTTACTATAGATTAGACAAGACTACAGTACAGACTATAGACTACGATATAGTCCAGGCTATAGACTTAACTGTAGTGAAGACTATAAAATAGACTATAATCCAAAATATAGAATATACTATATTCCAGTCTATAGAACAGACTATAGTCCAGACCATAGAATAGACTACAGTCCAGACTGTAGAATAGACTATAGTAAAGACTATAGAATAGACTATAGTCCAGACTATAGAATAGACTAAAGTTCAGACTATAGAATAGACTATAGTAAAGACTATAGAATGGACTATAGTCCAAACAATAGAATAGACTATAGTCCAGGCAATAAAATAGAATATAGTCCAGTCCATAGAATAGACTATAGTCCTGTCTATAGAGTAGACTATAGTCCAGACTATTGAGTAGACTATAGTTCAGACTATAGAATAGACTATAGTCCAGGCTATAGAATAGACTATAGTACATACTATAGAGTAGACTATAGTCCATACTATAGAATAGACTATAGTCCATACTATAGAATAGACTATAGTCCATACTATAGAATAGACTATAGTACAGACTATAGAATAAAATATAGTCCAGACTGACAATAGTCCAGACTATAGAATAGACTATAGCCCCGAATATAGAATAGACTATAGAATATACTATAGTCCAGACTATATAATAGACTATAGTCCAGTCTATAGAATGGACTTTAGTCCATACTATAGAATATACCTTAGTCCAGACTATAGAATAGTCTATAATCCGGTCTATAGAATAGACTATAGTCCTGTATGTAAAATAGACTATAGAATATACTATAGTCTAGACTATAGAATAGACCATAGTCCAGACTATAGAATGGACTATAGTCCAGAATACAGAATAGACTTAAGTCCAGACTATAGAATAAACTACAGACAATATTATAGGTCAGACTATATATAAGATTATAGTCTATATTATTAGTTTTTATTAAAAAGACAATCTGGATTTTATATTAGACTATAGAATAGACTAAAGTCCAGACTATAGAATATATTATAGTCCAGACTATAGAATAGACTATAGTCCGGTCGAAAGAATAAAATAACATGACCAAAATCTGAATTATACATTAGACTACTGACTATAGAATAGATAATAGTCCAGACTATAGGATAGACTATAGTCCATATTATCGACTACACTATAATACTGATTAAAATGTCTTGACTAAAATCCGGATTAAAGACTAGACTACAGACCGGACTATTAAACTTGACTATTGGCAATTGATAAAGGATATTTTCTTTTGCTTTAGATCCATTTAAACATTAACCGGAAATAGTAGAGCTTATAATATTCTCTATATCCCCTTTAAATCACTCAACCGTACTAAAGTGGAGTAACAGAAAAAAAAAGAAAAGAAAAACATGACACAATAAGGATGGTATGTGAACAATTTTCACTTTATTTTTGTACTCGAAACAATGTACAAAAAGGTGTTAATATTTGCACAGAGGATACAAAAGAAAATGGAAATTTTTCATAAATTGTTTTTTTTTTACATTGCAGCAATTTTTGTTGTTGTTTTGACAGCGCTTTATTAAGGTAAATTTATCCCCAGATAATCGTAAATATTGCTTAGTATATACATTCTGGTGGGCCGTAATGATAACTAATGAAGAGTTTAATATATTATAGGTGTAGATATAAAATTGAGCGAAAGTACACGTATACTTTATTTCTAAAGCTAAAGCTTTAAGTTTTTCTACACATTTTATATAGAAAACAAACTAACAGTTTTATTGCATCAAGATGAGTTATATTTTTCTTAAGATTTTTAACTTGTTATTTGTGTAAATATTTTATTTTGCACCAGTCTAGGGTTGCCAACAAATAGAACTTTTATTCATGTGTGCGAAGCAATTTGAAGTCAAAAGATTAGTTTTCAATATGCCAGCGTCACATAAATATTTTTTTGCTGTCTCTTATTATGTCTGTATATATAGGATTTGAACAAATACCTATGGCTGTCTTGATCTTAAAGTTATAAAAAAATTTACATTTCTATACAAAGTAGCAAAGGTCGTTTGTCTGCAACCCAACTCATTTGTCAAAATATTGAAGTCATGTTAAAGTATTACACAGTCAGTACTTATGTGGTGAAGGATTGATGTCAAACGTATTATGAATTCCCTTATGAAGATTAAGGTTATCACTCATAAGTATATGACAAAGGATATAAAATATTTACATTAGCAACAAATAACAGAAATTTAAAAATAAAATTAAAAATAATAAAAAATATATATTTCTAACTTGTACTTCAGTTCAGAAGTTTAGACTAGAGACAAGACTATTTAGTCTACACAAAAGTCAAGAATGTAGTCCTGACTTAAGTCTAATTATAAAGCTTAAGTACTAGACTACACTGTAAAAGACTGTACGTTAGACTATACTATAGACTAGACTATGCACTAGACCATAGACTACTACGGACTAGACTATAGGTTATAAAATAGACTATATTATAGACAAGACTATAGACTTGACTATAGGCTCGACTATAAACTCGACTAGAGACTCGACTATAGACTCAATTGTAGACTCGACAATAGACTCGACTATTAACTCGACTATAGACTCAATTATAGACTCGACCATAGACTCGTCTACAGACTCCATTATAGACTCGACCATAGGCTCGTCTGCAGGATCGATTATTAACTCGACTATAGAATAGACTATATACTAGACGACAAACTAGACTATAGACTGGACTATCTTATAGACTTGACTATAGACTCGACTCGACTACAAACTCGACTATAGACTCGACTACAGACTCGAGTATAGACTCGACAATAGACTCGAGTATAGACTCGACTATTAACTCGACTATGGACTGGAGTATAAACTCGACCAAAGACTCGTCTATAGAATAGACTATAGACTAGCCTATAGACTAGACTATCCTATAGACTTGACTGTAGACTAAACAAGCCTATGGACTAGATTAGCCTATAAACTTGACTATAGACTAGTTTAAAATATTTGTATTTAAAAAATGTTTTTTTTTTTTTTTTGTTTTTAAATAAACTTATTAAAATTTCTTCTAATACCATTAATTTTTTAATTCTCTTTAAATTAACCTCACTTTCTAATAAAAATCCTAAACACATTTTGTATATTTGTTCACAGGTTGAATATGCCACCACTGAATCTGTTGTTACAGTAGACTGGGAAAATGGTTTCGCTGAGGCATCAGCTGCCCGCAATGAAAATATAACACAGGTATGTATAACATCCTACTCTACATCGCTCTACCTTTCACCTCTACTATCACTGGCATTAAACTGCTAAATGAAATAAATACCAGCATACACAATATTATAGTTATTATAACATTATGTTATGTTTTTGAAAATATTCTTCTTTTTTCCAGGTGTTTAAAGAACTATTATCCCAGGCTAAAATCACTTATAATTTAAGTCCAGCATTGCGTCGCCGTCGTCAATCGTTACCACAACAAGTGGGCAATAATGGTCCAGGCACACCAACACATCATCATCAGCAGCATCATCATCATCATCAACAACCGCACTCATCTGCCTCGTCATCATCATCGTCCGCGTATGCTGGCTCAATGGCACATGCACCAACAGCAGCACAATTGCAACATTTACAGAGGATACAAGAACGTAGTTTGGGTAGTAAACGTAATTCCTGTACAATTTCCTAAAAATGTCAAAACAGACAACAACAACAATAACCACAGACACACACACACACACACACACACACAAAAACACTAAACTATATAAACGAAAAACAATGTGAAACCTAAATAAATATAGATACAAGGAAATATATATATCAGAGTATATATTCCACAGATACATATAAACCTAGATAAAAAGAAAATCCATATATTAGGGAAGCACCGAAAGATTTTTTTAACAAAATCTGATATTAAGTTATGTACTTAAAAGGGGATTCTCTGGCAGTTAATTATTATATTCCTTTGATTATAAGTTGTTTCGAATCTGTTTCGAATTTTATATGGTGAATATTCCAAAAATGTGTACGCATGTATGTATGTATCTGTGAAATATTAAATTTATTTCAATTTTATTTTTATTAATAAACTTAAAATAAATTACGAAAGAGAAAATAACCAAAAACTATGGGAATACTGTGGAGCTGATTCTCAAGAAAACGGTAATAAATTAGCTCTTAACCTATAGTTTTTTTTAAAGACTATTTGGTTTTGTAGTTTTGACGAAACTGAAGCTCATGGAGTAGTTACCCAGCAAAAACATGGTAATGACTTGTAATTACAACTACATACCGCCTGTATTACTTAGAAGGAGTCTGGTAATGGCTTTCAAATAACTATAGACGTAAGTACTTACATTTTAGTATTGACTCCTTATTTGAAGGCGATCGTAGTGAGTACTTATCTAACTCCCTACATGTAAGCGAAAGTGGTAAGTACTTGCCTTCAATGACTGTAGTGGAAAAAGCTGAGCAAGTACAGAGGAGGTTGAAGACGTCAAAGCCAAAGTTTTCACAAATTAGGCGTCATCGACTTCGCAAAAAATACACATTTCACTATTAATTTCTAAATCGTCATTCTGAAAGTTTTCTTTCAAATCTACAATAAGTAGACTTTCTGTAAGGGGCGTAGTTATGGGGGTGGGGCCAATTATTGACAAATTCTCGTGAAATTTAGTCAAGATATTTTGGTTCTAATACAACTCTTATATATCGAATTCTACAGCTATACTCGTATGAGAGGTTATGAGAGTTTAATTAATTTTCTGAAAGTGATGTTAAATGGAAGTAACATCAAATGTGGACCAAAGTCCACCATACTTTACAATATAATTTATGGATGCATAAAACTATGTTGTGCAATTTTTATCAAGATTTATGCATAATGAACCCATTTATAACGGTTCCGGGTGGCCTCTTATATGGGTGCTACAAGAAGTCGTTTACCGATATTTCTGATTATCAATATCAAAGATTTCTGATCAATATAGACGATTTAGGAAAAATTTCATCATCTTGTTTCCTTTCCCCTAGTCTCTATCGGGCTTTCGTTCAACAAACGGAAGGAGCCGGTTATGAGAGTTAAATTAATTTTCTGAAAGAGGTGTTAAATGGAGGTTACATCAATTGTGGACCAAAGTCCACCATACTTTACAGTATAATTTATAGCGGTTCCGTGTGGCCTCTTATATGGGAGCTACAAGAAGTCGTTTACCGATATTTCTGATTATCAATATCATAGAATTCTGATTAGTACAGATGATTTTGGAAACATTTCGTCATCTTGTGCCCTATCCTCTAGTCCCTATCGGGCTTTAGTTCAACAGACGGAAGGACAGACATATCCAGGTCTTCTTAAATTTACAATGATTCAAAATATATGCTTTCTGGAGACTAAGAGTGGAACGGAATGCCAAAATCAATATTTTTATTTTTAAATGGATATAAAAAGTTCTTCATATGGAGATACTTTTCGCTATAAAAAAGTACATTAGTACTACATTTTTTGTCTACGCTGACATGATCCACAGAGTAAAAGCTTAAGTTCTGCTTTATAATTTGTAGAATCTATAATTTAAAAGTTTTACATAAATTTATTACCATATTTTCCAGAATCAGCTCTACTTTAAGACCGTCTATTTTAATCGACAACCATTAACTTAGTACCTTTTATTAGTAAATTTCCATGAATATAACAAATTACTTTAATAAACTAAAAGACAAAACTATTACACTCTATAACTCCATAATAACTAAACAAAGACGTAAAGAGATATGCCAAAAGAAAACAATTTTAATTTTAATAAATAAAAATCTTCAAAAATAAAAATAAAAATAATTATTTTTAAAGACCATAATTAAACAAAACTCCATAAATATTTAAACAGCCATTAAAATACCTTTTAAAAATACCAAAATATAAGCTATAAACCAAAAAAAACAAACCATTAATTACTAAATACAAAGAAGTCTTTGTTCCATAAACATTAAAAAAAAAATACTTGATACGGGTTTCAATGTTTAAAATATATACAAAAAGAAAAACAATTATGAAAATAAAAATATTAATATTAATATAAATAAACAGCAATTAAAATAAAACATAATTTAAACAATGAAATATTAAATGTAAACATTTAATAAAAAAAAAACTAACAATAGTTTAAACAAATTTTAATTTAACAGTTGGGTTTCTAAATATTTTAAAAATATTATATAATTTCAAACTAAAAACGAAAACTTTAAAAAAAATAATGTGAAAATTTAAACGAAATGTAACACCAAAGTAGTAGCAGCCAAACTAACTAATTTAAAAAGAAATGTGAAAGCTAGAAAAAATCAAAAACAAAAATTAAAGGGAAATTTAATGAAGTATGTAGTAGTTTTATAAATGTTTGATGTTTTAGAAAAGTAACGAAAATTTAGTTTAAACAAATAAAAATATCAAAATAAAATACGAAAATTATACATCAAGAGAAATGATACACAGCAGATATCATATGCTGATGATGTATAAATAAGAAAAAAATGCAATATTTTATGGTAGTTTATGTTATAAGTGAAATAAAATATTTCAAAAAATATATTTTATAAATGTTTTCTTAAGTATACTATTAGTAATTAATAAATAAATTTAATTCAGTTAATTTTGAAATGTTTTATTTAAAAAAGCAATTAAAGGGTTAAACAAGTTAAATTATTATATAAATTAATTCGAATAATAAAATAAAAAAATATTGACTATTTTCCTAATTTTATTTCAATATTTTTGGTGAAATTCTATTTTGAAAAATAATTTTTCAAAATTATAAGAAAAATTCCCTTTTTTGAGATATCTAAACCAATTCCAACTAAATTCTACTAACAAAAACTTGTCTTGAAAAGAATTCATTCTTTTAAATATCTCTATTCCAAATTTCATTCCTTTAAACAAATATTTGTTAACCAAATTTTATTTAAAATTTGTTATATTTATATTTAACACTTAATTTTTTTTTAGTATATCAATGTGTGTATGTATTAGTATTATAAAAAAAAAAAAAAAAATTTATCTCCCAACAACAAAAATTTAAATAGTTTTAATTCAACAAAAAATATGAAAAGAACTAAATTACAACTATAAGAAGAGACTAAAATTTAATGTTTTGCTTGTATGAAATTATATTAAAAATATAAATTAATATTAAAAAAGAAAAAAATTATATCAGAGAAAATAAATTATATAAATAAAAATATAGTAAAAAAATAACTAACAAAAATAAGGTCTTTTTTTATTAAAATACTAGCTATACCCAGTGTGCTTTGCTACCCTAAAAGCAATATAAATAAAAAATCTTCTTAATAATTTTTAAGATTCTAACTGTAATGTTTTCCAGAGATACAATTTTTCCGAACGAATACGAAATTTTGTATTTAATTCATATAGGGGGTGCCAAGACCCCATTGAAAGTCCGCCCGTTATTCTCTAAATGTTCATATGAATGTCAAAGATCTTCATGTAGAATTTGAAGATTCTAGCTCTAATAGTTTCTCAGATATACGAATTTTTCTATTTAATTCATATGGGAACACACAACCCCCAGATGAAAGTCCGCCTTTTTTTTCTTCAAAATGTTCATATGTCTAAAAAGTTCTTCTTGCTAAATTTGAAGAATTTTGTTCTATTAGTTTCCCTGATAAGCGAAATTTTGTATTTAATTCATATGTGAGGTGCCAAGCTCCCCATTGAAAGTCCGCCCATTATTCTCTGAATGTTCACATGAATGTCAAAGTTCTTCAATTAAAATTTGAAGATTCTAGCTCTAATAGCTTCTCAGATATACGAATTTTTCTATTTCATTTATATGGGGGCTCCAAGTTCCCCCATGACGAAAGTCCGCTCTTTTTTCTCCAAAATGTTCAGATGAATATTTAAGTTCTTAGTGCAAAATTTAAAGAATTTAGTTCAATTAGTTTCCCAGATAAACAAATTTTTGTATTGTATTAATATGGGAGGTGCTGCTTCCCTCATGGATAGTCCGCCAATTTATTTCCCAAAATGTTTACATGGATTTTAAAGTTACTTGTGCAAATGTTTAATATTCTAACTGTAATAGTTTCCAAGATAAACAAATTTTTGTATTTAATCTATATGGGAGGTACCACGCCCCCTAATGCTATTCCGCCCACTTTTTGTCTTAAATAATTATATTGATACTAAAGTTGCTCCGACAAAATTTGAAGACTCTAGCTGTTATATTATCTCAAATATACTAATTTAATATTTTCTTAATATGGGCGTCGCCCACTTGAAATTTCAACATAAAAAGTAGCCTATAGTTGCTTCCAGACATACAGGAAGAAACTGTGAAAATTTCAGGAAAGTCGGTCCAGCCGTTTAGCAGACTATAAAGCACAAACAAACAAACATACAAACACACTTTCATTTTTATATATATAGATATACTAAAGAAAGGTTAGTTAGCTTACTAAGTAATAATTACTTAATGACATGTAATGAGCTTCTGCTTACTGTTCCCAAAGATGAAAATAGCTAATTTAAGCAAACAATTTTAATATTTTGAGGACAAAACCATTTCGGACACGCTGTTCTCATGTGAAACATATTGCTATATCGATGAAAATAAATAGTAGTCGGATGGATCAAAGTCTAGACTATAATAAGGGCAAAGACAAAACTTCCTCACGAATTCTTCCTAAAAATGTTTTAATATGAATTGCAACATTTATTTATTTATTTATTTATTTTATAACAGTCTTAGGATTTACAAAATATCCTTACAGACTATTCGCTTAAAATTAATTATAATAAATTTATTAAAAATAACTTGAACTTTTCTTTAGAATAACAAAAGTCTAAAACACTATTTTCATTTAAATTATTAAATAAATTCTGTGCTCTAGTTAATGGCTCATTTAAAGAGTAATTAGTTCTATGTAAACCAATATAAAAATAATCATGAAATCTCAATGATCTTGATGGAACATTTATGTTGACATATGACAATAAATCAGGACATATTATGTTGTAGTTTAATAAATCAAATAAAAACATGATAGATTGGAATGACCTTCTAGACTCAAGTGATTTTATACCTAATAGATTACAACGAATAGTATAGCAAATTGAAGAATTGTAGTTTACCATGTTTAGGGAAAGAGCAAATTTAGTAAATTTTCTCTGAACTCTTTCCAAGCGATTTACATGGACCCAATAACATGGGCTCCAAATAACAGAGGCATACTCAAGAACGGATCTAACAAATGAAAAATATAATACTTTGAGAGTAAATTGGTTATTGAAATCAACACTATTTCTTCTAACAAATGCAAGAAGTGAATATGATTTAGGAATAATATAATTGAGATGATTGATAAAAGTTAATTTATCATCAAATAAAACACCTAAGTCCATTATATTAGTAACTTGGTGAAGTAACGTGGTCTGCATATAATAATTAAAATAAATTGTATGTTTCACTTTATGGAAAGATATATAACAGCACTTATCAATGTTAAATTGTAATTTATTACGATCGGACCAAGAAACTAATTCATTTAAATTATTTTGCAAAAGTATTGCATCTTGAGTATCTCTAACTCGATGAAATATCTTAACATCATCTGCGTAAAGTAAAAAATTACAGTTTTTGAAGCATATATTAATATCATTCATGAAAAGACAAAATAGAAATGGTCCTAACACACTCCCTTGAGGAACACCAGATGTAGCCACATAAGGAATAGAAAAACAATCATCTACTTGTACATAACATTCTCGTTTATGTAAGTAAGAACTAAGCCAATCTAAAAACTTTGAATGAAAACCAATTTTATCCAATTTTGCAAGCAATATATTATGAGATATTTTATCAAAAGCTTTTGAATAGTCAGTATAAATAGTGTCAACCTGATATCCTAATTCAAAATTTGAAATACAGTAATGACTAAAAACTGCCAAATTAGTTGTCGTTGACCGACCCCGTAAAAAACCATGTTGCTCCTCAATTACAATAGGTTCAACAAAAAATGACATTTTCCTAACTAAGGAATGTTCAAATATTTTTGAAACAGTAGAAAGTTTGGAAATTGGCCTATAATTTTCAACATTACATTTATTGCCAGATTAAAATATAGGTGTAACTGATGAAAGTTTCCATGTATCTAAAAACAATCCTTCTTTTAATGATTTATTAAAAATCAATTGCAAAGGAACACAGATAGAATAACAACAATTTTTTACAAAGTAAGCGCATAATCCATCTAGATCACAGCCAAGTGAATTTTTGAGATTAGAAATAGCATTTATTATATCAGTTATAGACAATTGAACGTCAGAAAATTGGCCTGCACTACGAATATTATTCAAAATGGATGTATCAAAGTTTGTAGATGGTAAAGCAAAATTAGATTCAAAATACTCTGCAAAAAGATTTGCAGATTGAGTGGGCGAATTAGAAATGTTGTCTTTATAAAAGACCGATGAAGGTAAAGTGGATTTACCTCGTTTAGAATTAATGAACGTCCAAAATGATTTTGGATTAGTATTAATAACATCTTCAAATCCAAGCACATATTGATTATATAAATATCTGTTAAGGAAATTAAATTCTCTTAAATAATGTTTATACAACCTAAGATGTTCAGGATTTTTACTAATTTTATACTTCCTATAAAATTTATTTCTTAAATTTTTTAATTTTTTCAATCCCTTGGTATACCATGGTAGTTTATAAACCCTAGGATTTGCTTTAGGTACATATAAAGAAAATAATTCTGAAATTTTCTGAAGAAAAATTTCATATGATTCATTTAATGATTTATAAAAAAATAGGTTGTTCCAATCTATGGAATTAATTGCATAACTGATTTGATCATAATTACAATTTTTAAAATTATAAGAAATTGTATCTGTAAATTTGGCATTATTGTATGCATAAAAATCTAACACAATATTTAATGGATTGTGATGCATATCAGACTTACAAAGTGATGTAGCGCATTCAGTTACCGTACAATTAAGTTCATTAGAGACAAAAACCAAGTCTAATAATCTATTCAACTTATTAGGAAAAGTATTGACTTGTCTTAAATTCAGACTAAAAAATGAGTCAACTAAATTAATTTCATGTAAGCCATTGACATTTCCTGGTAAAAACAAAGAATCATCACCAGGAATATGAGACCAAATTAATTTACATAGATTAAAATCTCCTAGAACACAGAATTCTGCCTCAAGAAAATTAGAGTCATATAAATTAGTTACATTATTAGCATGTTTTTCATATAGTAAATCGCTACTATTAGGTGGTATATAAGAAGCACAAATATAAATTTTATTATTAGAATTACCTGAAATAGAAATACACATTTAATCTAATACTGAGTCGTTATCATATAAACATATTAATTTAGATTCTAAAGAACGTTTTACAATAATTATAATACCACCTCCTTTATTAAGACCAGTTTTAATAGCATCTCTATCTTTCCTAAATACTTGATAAATATTCAAATCAAAAAATTCGCCATCATAAAAATTATCATTTAGCCAAGTTTCAACTATAGCATAGACATCATAATCCATTTGAGAAGTAAAAGAATGAACTTGAGATGATTTACTTCTCATCCCGGAAACATTTTGGTAGTAAATACGCAACAAGTTGTGATTATGGGTATTTTTTACTATGTTATTTGCTGAACCGGCGGCTTTTTCAGAAAATTTTTAAAAGGCCGAACTCTAATATCAGATGGCCAAATCGATGCATCAAATAGTCTTTCATAAAAAGTAGATGATATTCCCAGTTTAAAATTAATCTTATTAATCTCATTCAAATTAGCATCTTTTTTAACTAACTTAAAGCAGGCAATGTGTTCTTCATTAACATTGATGTGTTTAGCAACATATGACTTAATTTGCTCTTCAGTAACACTAGGTTTAAATGATGATAAATGTACCCATTGTCTACGAACAATAACATCTAGCTCATTGTTATTACTCTGACCAAAAACAATTCTTTTTTGTTTATTATTATTTTTACTTAAAACATTAACCTTTTCAGAAATATTCTGTACTGGATTATTAATAAGAGCAGCATGAGATGTAGTTGGATATGTGTCATTAACAGGAGTGAGAGAAATGCAATTATCTTTTCGTGTATTATTTACACTAGCAACAACACCACGATGAGACCCAATTGTAGCATCATCAGAGAGTCTAGATTGAGTAAAACCGGTATTGAGATCAGCCACAGCAGATAGAGTAGACTCCACAACAGAATTTAAATTGTTGTTATTAGATAAAGAGACAGTATGAACAGATGAACGTGGATCAGTAGAACTTAAATTAGCATAGGCAGCATTTGCACTAATTGAAGAATTCATAAGAGCATTAGCACTCTCATTACCAGCAGCAGCAACAACTTCAATTCGAGAAAAAGATTTAAGATGATCACTTGCAGTAGCAACAAATTCATTGGATTCAGCTATTGAATTATTTAGATCTTTATTATGAGAAGTATTGTTTGTATTTACACTCTTTAATGGTTCTTTTACATTTGATTTTAGTTGATTTGCGAGTTCAATGACCATAGACTTTAACTTATTTACTTCGTTTGACAAAATATATACTGTCGAAACAAGTCCACAAGAAGATGATAAACAATTATCGCAATTATAAACAATGTTTTTATATTTATTGATTATATTTAAAGCATTTAAATCATTTATATTCACACAATCATTATGAAAAATTCGATGGCAAATAATACATCTTATAGGATCATTATCAATATAAATAAAACATTTAGCGCAAATAATCTTAGTTACTTCCGACATAATGAACAACACGTCCGATTGTAACAAAGGCAAGAAGAACACTGAACACGCAACATATAGCGAGCATTGTCTAGATGGATTATTATGCTTTCATATAGGGTCTTTCGATTCACAGACTATAAAGCGGGCAAAGGCAAAACTTCCCCACGTCTTCATTCTAAAAAAAATTTTCAATAGGTATTGTAACAGTCGAGCATTGTCTAAATGAATTACTTCTCTTTCATATCAGTTATTTGTTGTCTATTAATCGCAAGTGCAAAAATGACATTACTCTATAGCATTCAAAATTTCGACTTCAATTCGTATGGTACCTAATTTCCCTCCCAATGTCCTACCTCTCAGTTATTTTGAAGATCTTGTAATAATACAAACTTGATAGGCTTGTCTTGGAGGTATTTGATGAAGATGAAGAACAAAAGGTAGCAAACATAGCAACAGAATCCTATATGGGGAATTTCGTGACAAGTGACCCAACTTTTAAAAAATTAAAAAAAAAAATTGGAAGGAATGAAGAAATAGATCTGAACTCCTTTGGACGATAGGTGCACTGAAAAAAATCGATGCCTAATATATACGAAAAATGTCGTACAATGTACGAATCGTTCGTTGTTTCGCACCACGAAATTCTTTCGTAATATATACGAAATTGTACGAAATATTTTAGAATAATGCAAAATAATCTTGGAAAAATTAATTTACATAAATTGAAAAAAGTGAATTTTGAATAAATATGGTAAAATTTACGAAATATTAATTTATGCAAACATTTTTGTTCATTTTAAAATAATTTTTCTAATTTTAGTTGAAAATTATTCTCCACACGAATTTTTATTTTTTTTTATGAAAATAATTCGTGAATAATATTATACTTTTTCTTAAATTTTATAAAAATGTTGTAGTTTAATATAATCAATGTCATTATGTTTAATTTTGCTAAAATTTAAGAAAAAAATATTACGAAAGGTTTTCGTACTTTCGTAAAAATAGAAAAGGGCTTTATTAAAGAATATTTCGTATTATACACGAAATTTTTGTAAATATTACTAAAATAGAAGTTACGAAATTTTTTTTCGCAAAGTTGATCATGGATTTCTTTCAGTGTGCAAAGTTACTAAAATGTCCAACTTTGACTCCCTCCAAGTCCGACAATTCTTGACCGATAGAGCTGAAAATTTGTGTCTGACCTACTACCCAATACACTAACCTTAGAGCAAATTTCGTCAAAATCGATGTTTTGAGTTGGGTCACTTGATATGAATCTCAAAAAAGTACCAATCGAATGACGAAAAAGTACCAAAATTATCAATATCAAATTAAAATATTCAAAAAGTATCAATTGAAGAATAAAAAGTACCAAAAAATTCACTGAAATAGATTAGGATCCTAATGGAATGATTTTCATTACAATAATTCAGAAAATCAAAAACGTGCCAATTAAAGAACGTAAAAGTACCAGTGAATTTTTCTCGGATACTATAAGAAATGGGGCCAAAACAAGTGTAATCTGTGATCACTTCTATTCCCTCCAAAAAAAAAAAAAACGATATTTTGAGTGCGAATATAAAAGTCTATTCTTCTCTGAAACTATAAGAGATAGGACCAAAATATGGGAAATCTGTGATAAAAAAATTTATATTTTGTGTGAAAACATAAAAGTAAATTTTTCTCGAAAACTATAAGAGATAGAGCCACAACTGGCGAAATCTGTGATCACTTCTATCTCATACAAAAAATCAATATTTTTAGTGAAAACATAAAAGTCCATTTTTCTTGGAATCTATAAGAGATATGGCCAAAACAAACGAAATATGTGATCACTTCTATTTCCTACAAAAAATCGATATTTTGAGTGAAAACTTAAAAGTCAATTTTTCTTGGAAACTATAAGAGATATGGCCAAAATAAGCGAAATCTGTGATCACTTCTATTCCCTACCAAAAAATCGATATTTTGGCTGAAAACATAAAAGTAACAAGCGAAATCTGTGATCACTTCTATAGAAAAAAATCGACTTTTGATTGAAAATATAAAAGTTTATTTTTCTCGAAAACTATAAGAGATTGGGCCAAAACAAGCGAAATCTGTGATCACTTCAATCTCATACAAAACATCGATATTTTAAGTGAAAACATAAAAGTCCATTTTTCTTGGCAACTAAAAGAGATAGTGCTAAAACAAGCTATATCTGTGATAGGGCCAAAACAAGCGAAATCTGTGATCAATTCTATCTTATACAAAAAATCGATATTTTCAGTGAAAACATAAAAGTCCATTTTTCTCGGAAACTATAAGAGATAGACCAAAACAAGTAAAATCTGTGATCACTTCTATTCCCTACAAAATAATAAAATGCTTAATTTTAAGTTTTTAGATTCAATATTTTATAATATTCTAAAAGTATCTTTTGGAAAACGAAATACATAGTACATAAAAGTACCCTCTTATATTTACTCATTTACTTCGAGGTCTACAAGCTTAATTTCATGTTCTAAGTTTAATATTATAGAAAACTCAAAAGGTACCAGTTACAGTATGAAAAAGTACCAAAGTCTTTAGAATTTCTTAATTTTTCAAATTTTAAAATTTATATATTTTTTCTATCCCTATTTAAATACCCACGCACAATTTTCCAATCCTGATTTTGGCAATAACAGATTAAGAACAACACACGGCTTCATACGTAACGGTTTGTTCGTAAGTTGTTGTTGTTTTTTTTTTTTTCTTTTTTTATGATATATTTAAAGGGTTTCTCGATTTTTGCTGATTTTAAATTGCAATATTCTCAAAAGGATATCATTTTGAATATTTAGATGCCAAAGATATCTGGGGTCTTCAGAAATTTGATTTAAAAAAACAGAAAGACGGACATAGCATAATCGACTACTCTATCTATAAGTATATTTAATGGGCTCGAAGAATTATGGATATTTTAGAAATTACAAAGGGAATGACAAACTTATATATACCATACTCATGATGGCAATTTTTAAAAACTACAGACCAACGGGCGGGTATAGGAATATTAATAGTGGTTATAATTACATTGTTAAATAATTGTTGGAAAAAAGTAATAAAATTTTTATTAAAAAAAGTAAATGAGTAAAAAATTTGGCAAAAAAAAATAAAAAAAATATTTGTCGGCGGAAAAATCAGTAAGAACAACATTTGGGTAAAAAAAAATAAATAATAAATACGGTTTAAAATTCTTACCTTAAATTTTGTGATGAATTATGATTTTGCTCCGCATTTAAAGATTTCAGGATTCAACATCAGGACATTTTTTTATTATTTATTTTTAAAGTTATTTAATTTATAATTACAAATACTAAGCACTTTTAATCAAGGTTGATTATGGCTTAATTTTCACTCCGTTCACTACTATTAATAACGTTACGACCGCTTTGTACTTAGTGCAAATTCTGCACTACATACATATAAACGATTTAAATAGAACCGCAACCGTTACAAATTATTATGCTAATCATTAGCTACGTTTGCGTTACGATATTAATGAAATACGATTTTAAATAAAACATTTTCTTTCATAAAAATTTCACGATATTTATATTACCGTTGCCGTTAAAAAAAAACCGTACGAATATAAACGGTAACGATTTAATAGCGATTTATATTGGATTTTTAATAACACTAAATAAATTAGATTTATTTTTTTAATAAAAAAAGGCCATTTGCATACATTTTTATAGCTTTAACTTTTTTTAACTTGTATGCTTATTTTTTTACATATTTTATAAATTGATTTTTTTTTTTATTTTATAACACATTTAAACACTTTATTTTGATTTTATAATTTTTTTTTCTGATTTTTTTTTTTTCAAAATCTGACCGCATCACTACCGCTACCGTGCCAATAGCCAACCTTGATTTATTTTTATTATTTAAAAAAAGGCCATTTGCATACATTTTTTTTATTATTACTTTTATATTATTAAGAACACTTGTATGCTTTTTTTATTTTTTTTTTATGAATTTAATTATATAAAAATGATTAATATGATTTTATTTTTTATTATTTTATTATGGATATTTATATTTTTTTACATACTTATTTTCAAATAAATTATTATTTTTATTTACACTTTATTTATTTATATTAAACGCCCGATTATTAATTTATAACTTTAATTTTTATGAAATTTTTGTAAAAAATATTATAAAAATGTTTTCCAAATCTAATCTAAAACCTAAATAAATTTTCTTCAATATTATTTAATAAAATATGAAGAATACATTTAAAATACATATAGCATGTAGTTTAAATTTCCTCTTCCTCTAACTTTTAGCTTCTATAACACAAAAACTTTCATCTAATCACAATGAATTTTTACACCTTTAAAAAACTGCAGAAATTATTAACCTCATTTGAACATTTTACTCTATAATTTCTTTTTCCTATTTAAATTTTACTCCTTATAAAACACTAAGTGAAAAACACAACTTTTTCCCTTACCATTAAAACATACAAAAACCTACAACTTCTACAATTTCCTTTCCTATTTAAGTATATAACCATTACCTACTAAAACATTAGCACAGACAAGAACCATCAACCAAAACAAAACACTCTACAATAAAATTTCCTTGTATCAATTTGACTTAGCATATACCCAAACAACAAAGTTGACTCTACAATTTCCTTTTCCTATATAAAAATTTTAACACTAAATAAACTTTGAGCGAAAAGCA
>NW_023995642.1:75000-94970 GCF_015586225.1 Lucilia sericata | reverse complement strand
TATTTTATTTCTAACTTTTATACTCTTTGCTAAGAATTTTAATTAATTTTTAGTAATTCCTATTGACTTAAAGACTTAATTAAATTGTTATAGAATAGAAATTCAAGATAAGGAAGTAATTAGTAAAAATTTAATAAAGAGAAATTAATAATGTTATTTAGAAATTTTGAAAAATATAAAGTTATTTTAAAAGTCAATAAGTGTGCAGTTTTAAAAATTTAAATTACAAAAAATTAAACGATTGTTATAGACTTTAAAATATACTATAGATTAGGCTATAGACTAGATCATAGACTAGATCATGGACTAGACTATAGACTAGACTATAGACTAGACTATAGACTAGACTATAGACTAGACTAGACTATAGACTAGACTAGACTATAGACTAGACTAGACTATAGACTAGACTATAGACTAGACTATAGACTAGACTATAGACTAGACTATAGACTAGACTATAGACTAGACTATAGACTAGACTATAGACTAGACTATAGACTAGACTATAGACTAGACTAGACTATAGACTAGACTAGACTATAGACTAGACTATAGACTAGACTATAGACTAGACTATAAACTAGACTATAGACTAGACTATAGACTAGACTATAGACTAGACTATAGACTAGACTATAGACTAGACTATAGACTAGACTATAGACTAGACTATAGACTAGACTATAGACTAGACTATAGACTAGACTATAGACTAGACTATAGACTAGACTATAGACTAGACTATAGACTAGACTATAGACTAGACTATAGACTAGACTATAGACTAGACTATAGACTAGACTATAGACTAGACTATAGACTAGACTATAGACTAGACTATAGACTAGACTATAGACTAGACTATAGACTAGACTATAGACTAGACTATAGACTAGACTATAGACTAGACTATAGACTAGACTATAGACTAGACTATAGACTAGACTATAGACTAGACTATAGACTAGACTATAGACTAGACTATAGACTAGACTATAGACTAGACTATAGACTAGACTATAGACTAGACTATAGACTCGACTATAGACTAGACTATAGACTAGACTATAGACTAGACTATAGACTAGACTATAGACTAGACTATAGACTAGACTATAGACTAGACTATAGACTAGACTATAGACTAGACTATAGACTAGACTATAGACTAGACTATAGACTAGAATATAGACTAGACTAGACTATGGACTAGACAATATACTAGACTATAGACTAGACTATAGACAAGACTATAGACTAGACTATAGACTAGACTATAGACTAGACTATAGACTAGACTATAGACTAGACTATAGACTAGACTATAGACTAGACTATAGACTAGACTATAGACTAGACTATAGACTAGACTATAGACTAGACTATAGACTAGACTATAGACTAGACTATAGACTAGACTATAGACTAGACTATAGACTAGACTATAGACTAGACTATAGACTAGACTATAGACTAGACTATAGACTAGACTATAGACTAGACTATAGACTAGACTATAGACTAGACTATAGACTAGACTATAGACTAGACTATAGACTAGACTAGACTATGGACTAGACAATATACTAGACTATAGACTAGACTATAGACAAGACTATAGACTAGACTATAGACTAGACTATAGACTAGACTATAGACTAGACTATAGACTAGACTATAGACTAGACTATAGACTAGACTATAGACTAGACTATAGACTAGACTATAGACTAGACTATAGACTAGACTATAGACTAGACTATAGACTAGACTATAGACTAGACTATAGACTAGACTATAGACTAGACTATAGACTAGACTATAGACTAGACTATAGACTAGACTATAGACTAGACTATAGACTAGACTATAGACTAGACTATAGACTAGACTATAGACTAGACTATAGACTAGACTATAGACTAGACTATAGACTAGACTGTAGACTAGACTATAGACTAGACTATAGACTAAACTATAGACTAGACTATAGACTAGACTACAGACTAGACTATAGACTGGACTATAGACTAGACTATAGACTAGACTATAGACTAGACTATAGACTAGACTATAGACTAGACTATAGACTAGACTATAGACTAGACTATGGACTAGACAATATACTTGACTATAGACTACACTATAGACTAGACTATAGTCCGCAGACTGTAGACTAGACAACGGACTAGATTTGCCTATAGTCTAGACTATAAACTAGCCTATAGACTATCCTATAGACTAGACTATAAACTAGCCTATAGACTATCCTATAGACTAGACTAGAGATGAGACTACAGACTATTCTGTAGTTTAGACTATAGCCTAGACTATGGACTAGGCGATAGACTATACCATAGACTAGACTATAAACTAACACCCATAATCTATATTATAGTATATCAAATAAAATTTTGCACAGGGCTAGTGTAGAATGCTTAACATAACCGAAAATAATCTCGTATTTGTTTACAATATTTTTCAATTTCTTCCCCTACATTCCCCTACAGTTCCTTACACTCATGCAACAACTATAAATAATGTTTTGCTATTATTAAACAACAATATTATTCAATTAACAAAAAATTTACAACTCATAAACATTTATTCAATTGATTTATCTTGTAATAGTTTCAATTTTGTAATGTTTATTTACATTATGTCAAATATTTTCATATAATTATTCATGTCTAAGTGGAAAAAAAATTTTTTCAAGAAGTGAGAGAAAAACTGTCAAACTTTCATTAGTTTGACAGCCACTTTAAACTTACAAATATTACACAGTTTCTTTTCTCTTTCGATTCTTACACAATGATAGAAATGACAACTGACAAATATTGAATTTTTTTTTCGACATCCGTAACGAGAAGAACACAAAATATGTTAGAATAGCTTTTTTTTTAAAAAGACTCTGATCACATTAAGTTCCCAGACTCGGTAAATCACACAGTTTAAATGAGTGAAAGTATTATGTTGAATACTTACTTCTTGTTTTTCTATGCTTATTTAAAGAAATTAACAAATTTAAAAAAACTAATTGGTTTTTAATGACCCTTTTTTCTATATGTTTTTATAAATTGTTTTGTTGTAGAACAACAACAACTACAATAAAAAGCGTTAAATATCAAACAACTAAAATTAAATATTAATTGGTTACTGCTGTAACAAACAACATCAGCAGCAGTAGCAGCAACATAAAAATTAATAAAGAAGATTAGTCGGTTATAGCCGATCATATAATACCCTAAATCAGCTATAAATTTATTGTATTTTATGTCCGATAAGTGACTACAACAGTGAAAACTAGAGATAGCAGTCCCTGAAATACGACAAATATGAACATTTTGCTTCAAAATAACATATATTCTCTCCGTAATGAGAAAGAGGTTTCAATTATAGACCGATCGTTATTAAGTCTAGATTTATATACTAATATAGGGCACATTTAAAACTGCCTTGAATTATAGTTTTTATTTATTTATACCCACTTAAACGTCATAAATATATAAACATAAAATTTAAACATTAAAAAATTATTATTAAAACTCGTAAATAATTTGAAATAAAACGACTATGTTTTAAAGGAAAAACATAAAAAAAAAATTAATAAATAAATAGAATATAAATATTTTTTTCAATGAATGAAATTTTTTTTTTTGTTTTGTTAAATTGACCGTAAACTGGAAAATGTTTTATAAAGGGAGGGCGTTAGCAATAATAATACATTAAAATAATAAAATAAGAAATTATAGTTAAATCAATCTGTAGCACTTTAAATACATATATAGTTTTTATCTTTTCACATAAAGACATTAAAAATATTTACAACTCGTATGAGGGGAAAAATGATAAATATATATTTAAATGGAAAAAACAATTAAGGTGATAAATATACACATATAGGGGAACGGACGTCATAAGTATTTAATGGATTGATAAAAGTTCAATGTAGAATATTAAATAGTAAAAACATGTATCAATTTATGAAATGAAGTGAAATTTAGTGAAGGACAAGTGAAGAGTTTCACAGAACTAAGAACAGGAGTTACAGGTTCTATTTATGGCAAATCTACCAACTGAGATAACAGAATGACCTATAATAGTCAACTTTAGACTAAAGACTGAACTTGATTATATTCTAAACTATAGACTTGATAGTCTAGCCTACAGCCTATATTCTAATCTATAGTTCAGACTATAGTGTAGTCTGTAAATTAGACTACAGTCTAGTCTATAATCAAGACTATAGTCTAACATGTAGCCTAGTCTATATAGTCCAGTCTATAGTCCAGACTGTAGTTAAGTGTATAATCCTAGTCCATACTTCAGACTGTAGTATAGTTTATTGTCAAGACTATAGTTCAGTCTATAGTTTCGAATATAATCTAATTATATTGCAGAGTATAGACTAGTCTATAGTTCATACTATAATCCAGACTATACTTTAAGACTGTAATCTAGTCTATAGTCCAGAATATGGTCTGGTCTATAATCGAGACGGTAGTTTAATCTGAAGTTTTGCCTATAGTCCGGACTATGGTCTTGTCTATAGTCCAGACTATGGTCTAGTCTATTGTCCAGACTATAGTCTAGTCTATAGCACAAACTAAAGTCTAGTCTACAGTACAGATTATAGACTTGTATATTATCCAGACTATAGTCTAGTATATAATCCAGATTATAGGCTAGTCCAGACTATTGGTAAGTCTATAGTCCAGACTATAGACTATAGTCCAGACTATAGTATAGACTATAGTACAGACTTAGACTATAGTCCAGACTTAGACTATAGTCCAGACTATAGTGTAGACTATAGTCCAGACTATAGTGTAGACTATAGTCCAGACTATAGTATAGACTATAGTCCAGATTATAGTATAGACTATAGTCCAGACTATAGTATAGACTATAGTCCAGACTATAGTATAGACTATAGTCCAGACTATAGTATAGACTATAGTCCAGACTATAGTATAGACTATAGTCCAGACTATAGTATAGACTATAGTCCAGACTATAGTATAGACTATAGTCCAGACTATAGTATAGACTATAGTCCAGACTATAGTATAGACTATAGTCCAGACTATAGTATAGACTATAGTCCAGACTATAGTCCAGACTATAGTATAGACTATAGTCTAGACTATAGTATAGACTATAGTCCAGACTATAGTATAGACTATAGTCCAGACTATAGTATAGACTATAGTCCAGACTATAGTATAGACTATAGTCCAGACTATGATATAGACTATAGTACAGACTATGGTATAGACTATAGTCCAGACTATAGTATAGACTATAGTCCAGACTATAGTATAGACTATAGTCCAGACTATAGTCCAGACTATGGTCCAGACTATAGTCCAGACTATGGTCCAGACTATAGTCCAGACTATGGTCCAGACTATAGTCCAGACTATGGTCCAGACTATAGTCCAGACTATGGTCCAGACTATAGTCCAGACTATGGTCCAGACTATAGTCCAGACTATAGTATAGACTATAGTCCAGACTATAGTCCAGACTATAGTATAGACTATAGTCCAGACTATAGTATAGACTATAGTATAGACTATAGTCCAGACTATAGTCCAGACTATAATATAGACTATAGTCCACACTATAGTATAGACTATAGTCCAGACTATAGTCTACACTATAGTCCAGACTATTTTGTAGACTATAGTCCAGACTATAGTCTACACTATGGTCCAGACTATAGTATAGACTATAGTCCAGACTATAGTCTACATTATAGTCCAGACTATAGTCTACACTATAGTCCAGACTATAGTATAGACTAGTCCAGACTATAGTCTAGTCTATAGTCCAAACTAAATTCTAGTCTATAGTCCAGACTATAGTCTAGTCTATAGTCCAGACTATAGTCTAGTATATAGTCCAGACTGTAGTCTAAAGTAGCTATAGTCCAAATTGTAGTTTAGTCTGCAGTCGAGCCCTCAGTCTATATACTTCAATTTACAGTCCAGATTATACTTCAATTTACAGTCCAGATTATTGTCTAGTCTGTAGTTCAGACTATATTCTAGTCTATAGTCCAGACTATATTCTAGTCTTTAGTCCAAACTATAGTCTATTCTTTAGACCAAACTATAGTCCGTAATATAGACTAGACTAAAGTCTACTCTGTAATCCAGTCTATGGTCAAGTCTGTAATTTAGACTACCATCTAGTATATAATGCAAACCATAGTCTAGTTTATAGTCCAGACTATTGTCTAGGCTATAGTACAAACTATAGTATATTCTATAGTTTAGTCTACAGTCCAAATTATATTACGGTCCAAACTTTAGTCTAGTCTATAGTCCAAACTCGAGTCTGGTTTATACTATAGACTCTGTAGTTTAAAGTGCAGGCTATGGTCTAGTCTATAGTCCAGATTACAGTCGAATCTATATTCCATACTCTAGTTTTGTCTATAGTCAATTGTTTTAAGTTCATACCTTTATTTATAATCTGTAAGTTTTGATTTTTTGTTCTCTGTGTACTCGTTTAATTATTCCGCTGTATATCGTCCTTCATACTTTTCACTTTTTTATCTTTTTTGTTGTCAAAAATTAATCATGGACATTTTAAATTAGTTTTTTTATTAGCATTTCTCATTTCAAAAGCGCGTACCTGATTTGACTTAAATTTAAAATAATAAATATGTATGAATGTTGTATAAATATATTTTTTATAGCTATTTGACTATAGAATACAATAAAAAAAACAAAATAAAATGACAATGACAGCAAGGACATGGAATTTGTGAAACGTAAATCCTCGTTAAAAACTAAAGCAGCTTTTTTATTTGTTGCTATTTGTCTGTTTGTTTGTTTTTATTGTTTTTTTGTTTGTGTTTGTAACAATTTATTATTTTAGGCTACTATAATTTTTTCATGTCAATTTCATTTCACGTTTTTGCCCTTAATACCGTTACAAATAAAATAAACTGCAAAGGAAATAGCAAAATGAAAAAAGAGAGTGCGATAGAGAGAGCACCGGAAATGGTAAAATGTAATGTATATGTATGTATGCAAGCATTGCGACTATTACTTTCAACTACAAATAAACAACAAGTATCCTGATTTTATTTAATTTTTATATGACGATATTTTTTATATATTATTTGTTTTTCGATTTTTTTTTTTTTGCAATTTTTTTTTTAAACGTTCATACTAAATGTGATATTCTAGCACTCTCTGAGTGTAGTGTTTGTTGTTCTATTTTATTTGTATTTTTTTATATATTTTTTATATTTTGTTTATATTTTTATTTTTAAAATCAATAACAAATGGTTTGTTGTTAATGCTTGATTTGTTTTTATTTAAATTTTCAATTTAACAAGTTGTTTGATACTTTTTTTCCTCTATTTTATTTTAATATATACATATATATTTTTATAGATTTATTTACTCAATGTATAATTCAGTATCGCTTATTAACCACAAAAGTGTTCTAAATCAAAAAATTAGATGTTTCAACTGAAACGTGAAATATACATTTACACATGTAAATACATACATAGTACATATGTGTGTGTATAGCAGAGACCAAAAGTTTTTATTACAACATTTTGAAAATCCTTAATTTTGAGTTAGGACTTTCCTAAAGTCAACAAACGATATGTTTGAGTACATTTTATTTGATTTTCTTTTCTGGTTTTTATGGCTCTATTTTTATTTAAATAATAAAAATATATAGAGAGTGAAAAATATCAAAAAAAAAAAACTAAAACAAGGGTATAATTTCCCTGTAGATCAAACATAAGGGCATTTGTTTGGCTGGTTGACTGGATTATACAACAACAACACTTACAAAGTACACGTATGCACATTAGGTTTAACCGCAGAAAAGAAATTTCAATAAGATAAACTAAAATTAAACTTTACATAATTTCAAAGAATCTGATTTATAATCTACACAAGCCTCTATATAAACTTTATATTTCTAATTTCAGTTGGTATAAAATTCGTTACATTGTTCGCTGCTTTATAGGTTTAAGGGGCCACCTCATTGTTCAAACACGTATCCTCTTAAATAAATAGATTTATATAAGCGAGGTACACGTACTAATACTGTTTTATATATGAATTTTTTTAATAAATTTAATTAAAATTTATAACTTCGAAAACATATTGAGTGTAATTTATAGTTATTAAGATTACAGCTTCACCAAAAAAAAGTAATATAATAACGCAAACATGTAATGTTTTGTGAAATTATGGGAATTGAAAACTATAATGTTTAGATCCAAAGTTACTTTTTAAATTAAGGTAGACATATAGTTGCCGTTAAAGTAAACGCTACAGTAACAATTTATGTTTTAATTATTCCTTCGAAAAATTAATAAAAAAAAACATTCAATAATTTTTTCATTTATCTAGATCATCTGGTCCGGACTATAGTCCTAGAGAGTATAGTATAGTACAAACTATACAATAGAATGGTCTTTAGACCCGACACCCGACCACATTATAGACTACACTATAAACCAAACAATACACTAGAACATAGTCCAAAAGGGCTAGATTATAGATCTAGCTAGACTATAGTCCAATTTTAATACTAAACTATAGTCCAGATTATAGACTATAGACTACTATAGACTAGAATCTATAATCTATCCCATATAGACTAGACTTAGAGTAGACTATAAACTACAGACTAGACTATAGACTACTATAGACCAGACTATAGACTACTATAGACTAGACTATAGATTAGACTATAGACTATACTATAGACTAGACTATATACTAGACTATAGACTAGACTATAGACTAGACTATAGACTAGACTATAGACTAGACTATAGACTAGACTATAGACTAAACTATAGACTGTTCTATAGACTTCCACACATACATATGTTTAAAGAGATTAAAATGAAAAACCTTAGATATCGCATTTTTAAATCATATGGACTCATACCACATTCAAAATGAACCATTCATTTATCTAAATACTCAATATTTGTTAAATTTTTAACAATTCATTTAAACTAAAATACTTGCTGCATATAACTGTATCTAATATAAATTTTTACTCCTGCATTTATTGTTTAACCTAATTTTTATGAATGATTATTGCCGTGGGGTTATAAAAATGAAATATCGAACAAAAACTAGCAGCAGCAGCAGATACTCCAATGAATGCCAATTTCATATAAAATAAATGTGAATACATTTAAAACAATGTATAAATATGTGTATGTAAGTGTGTATGTATGTATGTATAATACATACTCACTTGTCCAGCAAAATCTGATATAAATTAATTTATGTCACCTTCTAGTATATTAAATATTTTCAATATTTTTTTGTGTCACATTTTAGAAATAGCGAAATTGTATCTCTCTCTATAATAACATATGTCATATGTTGAATATGATAAATTGAGTTTTTAAAATTGTTTTTTTATATATATTTTATTTAAATATATGACAAATTTATTAGGATTTTTTAGACAATTTCTCTTTTATTGTTTTTGTCATAATTTTATGAAATTCGTATAAATTTTCATTCATTTAAATTTTTAGTTGAAAAGATGTTTTTTTTAGTTTTATTTGCAATGATGGATGATCGCTTAAATAAATAATAAATGCAAATTGATTTAGAGTCAATAGACTATATGTAGTTGATTTTTACTCAAATAGAAAATTTGACCTAAATATTACCTGTTACTCGGCGGTTATTTAATTACGAGATGAAAGTACTTTCTGCCGTATATGAAAGTTTAGGAGAAAGGGTTTAATTTTGTTAGTTACATCAAATAAGCCCCCAATGCAAACACATTTAAGGAAATGGATAATTTTACTTTATTTCTCTGAAACAATAAATTTTAAATTATTTTCTTGTTATAGTTTATATAGCAATTATCAATTATTGTTTAATTAATATTTTGTTAACTTTTTTAAATGACATGATTGACTAACTTGCAAAAATAAATCATAAATATTTATATTTTTATAAAAATATCTTATCCTTTAAGTATTTAGGTTATATATCTTACTGTTTGCATGATATTGTACTTTCTTTAATAGAATTAAAACATAGTATTTTCCTTAAGCTCTTTAAAGTAATTTTAATCAAAATTTATTTTACTAATCTTTTAAAATAATCTTAAATTTCCATACATCACAAGGAAAAATTTTATATTTTAAAATTTTCTAAGTTAATATTTTAAATAAATTGAAAACTATATCCCTAAGATAGAAATGCATATACATACATAGTTTTGATAATACGTATCAATCTAAAGATACTTTGAATACCCAATGACCTGTAGGAGACGTATCAATTCGAGTTAATCTTAGTTCAGGTTGAGTTCTAGTTCGTCTGGTTCATCTAGTTCTAGTTCAGTTCGAGTCGAGTACTAGTTCGTCTGGTTCATCTAGTTCAGTTTCTAGTTCAGTTGTAGTTCAGTTCTAGTTCAGTTCTAGTTCAGTTCTAGTTCAGTTCTAGTTCAGTTCTAGTTCAGTTCTAGTTCAGTTCTAGTTCAGTCTAGTTCAGTTCTAGTTCAGTTCTAGTTCAGTTCTAGTTCAGTTCTAGTTCAGTTCTAGTTCAGTTCTAGTTCAGTTCTATTCAGTTCTAGTTCAGTTCTAGTTCAGTTCTAGTTCAGTTCTAGTTCAGTTCTAGTTCAGTTCTAGTTCAGTTCTAGTTCAGTTCTAGTTCAGTTCTAGTTCAGTTCTAGTTCAGTTCTAGTTCAGTTCTAGTTCAGTTCTAGTTCATCTAGTTCAGTTTCTAGTTCAGTTCTAGTCAGTTCTAGTTCAGTTCTAGTTCAGTTCTAGTTCAGTTCTAGTTCAGTTCTAGTTCAGTTCTAGTTCAGTTCTAGTTCAGTTCTAGTTCAGTTCTAGTTCAGTTCTAGTTCAGTTCTAGTTCAGTTCTAGTTCAGTTCTAGTTCAGTCTAGTTCAGTTCTAATTCAGTTCTAGTTCAGTTCTAGTTCAGTTCTAGTTCAGTTCTAGTTCAGTTCTAGTTCAGTTCTAGTTCAGTTCTAGTTCAGTTCTA
The DNA here is from genome assembly GCF_015586225.1 of Lucilia sericata. Lineage (NCBI taxonomy): Eukaryota > Metazoa > Arthropoda > Insecta > Diptera > Calliphoridae > Lucilia > Lucilia sericata. The sequence goes on along the minus strand of NW_023995642.1, from coordinate 83,948 downwards.
GTTCAGTTCTAATTCAGTTCTAGTTCAGTTCTAGTTCAGTTCTAGTTCAGTTCTAGTTCAGTTCTAGTTAGTTCTAGTTCAGTTCTAGTTCAGTTCTAGTTCAGTTCTAGTTCAGTTCTAGTTCAGTTCTAGTTCAGTTCTAGTTCAGTTCTAGTTCAGTTCTAATTCAGTTCTAGTTCAGTTCTAGTTCAGTTCTAGTTCAGTTCTAGTTCAGTTCTAGTTCAATTCTAGTTCAGTTCTAGTTCAGTTCTAGTTCAGTTCTAGTTCAGTTCTAGTTCAGTTCTAGTTCAGTTCTAGTTCAGTTCTAGTTCAGTTCTAGTTCAGTTCTAGTTCAGTTCTAGTTCAGTTCTAGTTCAGTTTCTAGTTCAGTTCTAGTTCAGTTCTAGTTCAGTTTTCATTTTGTTCTATTTCACTTAAAGTTCGGTTCTAGTTCATTTCCGTCCTATAATCGATCTAGTGTCTAAATGTTGCAATTTTTTTAGTTTACTTCGAACTCATTATATATTTTGCTGGGCTACTTCATTTCATAGCTAAACATTTTACAAAAGCATATCACATAATATCTTTTTCTGTGTCTTTCATGACAATATTCAAATTCTTATAAATAAATTTACTTATTATCAATGTCTCCTATTCTCTATACCTCTGCTATTCTCTTAACTTTAATTGTTTGTCATAGGAAAATCTATAAAATTTGACCATAAATCACAGAACACACACACACACAAAACAAACAAAGTAATATGGAAAATTGAAAAGTTAGAAAATTGTGAAAATAATCGTTATTTTTGTATGTGACACGAAATGAAAATAAAATATTTCGAAATCAAAATTAATGAAGAAATTCATAAAAAAAAATAATTAATTTTTCAATGCCCAATAAAATATTTTATATGAATATACAGACACACACCATTCAACACTAGATTGAATAAATAATTTTGAAATTTTAAATGACAGTAATAAATTCAACATTACTTGTTTAAAGAATCAACAACCATTAGAATTTTCCTCTCTCTTTCTTACTCTTGTAGAAACACACCCACTCGCTTGCGGGAAAACATATTTATGGTTCTGGTACCAGTGTGTGACAACAAATCAATGTAATTAAATGAAGATTCAATTCCTTGAAAGCCAATTATACAAATAAAATAATAAATCAAATTTGAAATAAATGTATCTATGTATGTGTGTGTCTGTGTGTATGTTTATGGGTAACTCTTTGTTATACATACAAAACTTTTGATATAAATATAGAAATTCTCGTACACAACAGATAATCATTACTCACACATCTCTCAAATTTCCTACCAAAAAGCCTATAACTGTGTCATCTCTGTTGGTTGTTATACATTAATATACCCTACATCATTATAGTATCATATGGATATACATAGATTTCATATAAGACAATCTTTCAAAAACTAGATCTAAATTTCTATAATAATTTCCCCATAGTGATTCAGAAAATCAATTAAACTTCTAAAACTTCTTCGAAAAAATAAATTTCAACACAAATGTGTTTTTATACATAAATACATATATGCCAGAATTATGGTTACTGATTTATCACAATCGGTCTATGTTGTAACTATATTCCCGAAAACTCAATCAATACCGATATCGACATAAACGATTTGAATATATTCTGTTTACATCTTACAAGGGTTTTATGATAATCGATTAATAATTGTTTATTAGGAATATTTCCCAAAATTGTAGGGTACTATTTCTATATATCCCTGCTTAACCATGCTTTTGTTGCTGTTGTTTGTGTCTTTATAATGAAATGATTGAAATATTATTACAATTTCAAATTTCTGGCCAAAACTATTTACAATTTTTCATTTTGGTTATTTCCTTCTGTTCGTCCATCATTTCTGTGGATTGTGTTTGTCTATTGGGCTGGATTGGATGCCTACGTACATGCATACATATATCATTTTTTTTTTTAGATTTTGCCGTTATCACTGTATTTATGAATGTATTATGTGTATTTGTAATTTGATGTCCAGTTGTTGAATTTGTATGTTTTCGTGCGTTTTTTAAGTATATGTTTATTAGTAGTGTTATTAGCCCCATTTCAATCTATAAGCTAAACATTATTTAGTTAACCAAAAAATTTGGTAACAACCGAGTATTCAGCTATGGGCATGGTATAGATTGCACAATGGGATAACAAAATTTTTATTTTGCAAGGATTCGTGGGAAGCTTCGGTCTTTAATAGCAATTTTGTTCAGTTCTAGTTCAGTTTTAGTTCAGTTTTAGTTCAGTTCTAGTTCAGTTCTAGTTCAGTTCTAGTTCAGCTCTAGTTCAAATCTAGTTCAGTTCTAGTTCTGTTCTAGTTCTGTTCTAGTTCAATTCTAGTTCAGTTCTAGTTCAGTTCTAGTTCAGTTCTAGTTCAGTTGTAGTTCAGTTCTAGTTCAGTTCTAGTTCAGTTCTAGTTCAGTTCTAGTTCAGTTCTAGTTCAGTTCTAGTTCAGTTCTAGTTCAGTTCTAGTTCAGTTCTAGTTCAGTTCTAGTTCAGTTCTAGTTCAGTTCTAGTTCAGTTCTAGTTCAGTTCTAGTTCAGTTCTAGTTCAGTTCTAGTTCAGTTCTAGTTCAGTTCTAGTTCAGTTCTAGTTCAGTTCTAGTTCAGTTCTAGTTCAGTTCTAGTTCAGTTCTAGTTCAGTTCTAGTTCAGTTCTAGTTCAGTTCTAGTTCAGTTCTAGTTCAGTTCTAGTTCAGTTCTAGTTCAGTTCTAGTTAAGTTTTAGTTCAGTTCTAGTTCAGTTCTAGTTCAGTTCTAGTTCAGTTCTAGTTCAGTTCTAGTTGAGTTCTAGTTCAGTTCTAGTTGAGTTCTAGTTCAGTCCTGTTCAGTTCTAGTTCAGTTCTAGTTCAGTTCTAGTTCAGTTCTAGTTCAGTTCTAGTTCAGTCCTTGTTCAGTTCTAGTTCAGTTCTAGTTCAGTTCTAGTTCAGTTCTAGTTCAGTTCTAGTTCAGTTCTAGTTCAGTTCTAGTTCAGTTCTAGTTCAGTTCTAGTTCAGTTCTAGTTCAGTTCTAGTTCAGTTCTAGTTCAGTTCTAGTTCAGTTCTAGTTCAGTTCTAGTTCAGTTCTAGTTCAGTTCTAGTTCAGTTCTAGTTCAGTTCTAGTTCAGTTCTAGTTCAGTTCTAGTTCAGTTCTAGTTCAGTTCTAGTTCAGTTCTAGTTCAGTTCTAGTTCAGTTCTAGTTCAGTTCTAGTTCAGTTCTAGTTCAGTTCTAGTTCAGTTCTAGTTCAGTTCTAGTTCAGTTCTAGTTCAGTTCTAGTTCAGTTCTAGTTCAGTTCTAGTTCAGTTCTAGTTCAGTTCTAGTTCAGTTCTAGTTCAGTTCTAGTTCAGTTCTAGTTCAGTTCTAGTTCAGTTCTAGTTCAGTTCTAGTTCAGTTCTAGTTCAGTTCTAGTTCAGTTCTAGTTCAGTTCTAGTTCAGTTCTAGTTCAGTTCTAGTTCAGTTCTAGTTCAGTTCTAGTTCAGTTCTAGTTCAGTTCTAGTTCAGTTCTAGTTCAGTTCTAGTTCAGTTCTAGTTCAGTTAGTTCAGTTCTAGTTCAGTTCTAGTTCAGTTCTAGTTCAGTTCTAGTTCAGTTCTAGTTCAGTTCTAGTTCAGTTCTAGTTCAGTTCTAGTTCAGTTCTAGTTCAGTTCTAGTTCAGTTCTAGTTCAGTTCTAGTTCAGTTCTAGTTCAGTTCTAGTTCAGTTCTAGTTCAGTTCTAGTTCAGTTCTAGTTCAGTTCTAGTTCAGTTCTAGTTCAGTTCTAGTTCAGTTCTAGTTCAGTTCTAGTTCAGTTCTAGTTCAGTTCTAGTTCAGTTCTAGTTCAGTTCTAGTTCAGTTCTAGTTCAGTTCTAGTTCAGTTCTAGTTCAGTTCTTTCAGTTCTAGTTCGGTTCTAGTTCAGTTCTAGTTCAGTTCTAGTTCAGTTCTAGTTCAGTTCTAGTTCAGTTCTAGTTCAGTTCTAGTTCAGTCTAGTTCAGTTCTAGTTCAGTTCTAGTTCAGTTCTAGTTTAGTTCTAGTTCAGTTCTAGTTCAGTTCTAGTTCAGTTCTAGTTCAGTTCTAGTTCAGTTCTAGTTCAGTTCTAGTTCAGTTCTAGTTCAGTTCTAGTTCAGTTCTAGTTCAGTCTAGTTTAGTTCTAGTTCAGTTCTAGTTCAGTTCTAGTTCAGTTCTAGTTCAGTTCTAGTTCAGTTCTAGTTCAGTTCTAGTTCAGTTCTAGTTCAGTTCTAGTTCAGTTCTTGTTCAGTTCTAGTTCAGTTCTGTTCAGTTTCTAGTTCAGTTCTAGTTCAGTTCTAGTTCAGTTCTAGTTCAGTTCTAGTTCAGTTCTAGTTCAGTTCTAGTTCAGTTCTAGTTCAGTTCTAGTTCAGTTCTAGTTCAGTTCTAGTTCAGTTCTAGTTCAGTTCAGTTCTAGTTCAGTTCTAGTTCAGTTCTAGTTCAGTTCTAGTTCAGTTCTAGTTCAGTTCTAGTTCAGTTCTAGTTCAGTTCTAGTTCAGTTCTAGTTCAGTTCTAGTTCAGTTCTAGTTCAGTTCTAGTTCAGTTCTAGTTCAGTTCTAGTTCAGTTCTAGTTCAGTTCTAGTTCAGTTCTAGTTCAGTTCTAGTTCAGTTCTAGTTCAGTTCTAGTTCAGTTCTAGTTCAGTTCTAGTTCAGTTCTAGTTCAGTTCTAGTTCAGTTCTAGTTCAGTTCTAGTTCAGTTCTAGTTCAGTTCTAGTTCAGTTCTAGTTCAGTTCTAGTTCAGTTCTAGTTCAGTTCTAGTTCAGTTCTAGTTCAGTTCTAGTTCAGTTCTAGTTCAGTTCTAGTTCAGTTCTAGTTCAGTTCTAGTTCAGTTCTAGTTCAGTTCTAGTTCAGTTCTAGTTCAGTTCTAGTTCAGTTCTAGTTCAGTTCTAGTTCAGTTCTAGTTCAGTTCTAGTTCAGTTCTAGTTCAGTTCTAGTTCAGTTCTAGTTCAGTTCTAGTTCAGTTCTAGTTCAGTTCTAGTTCAGTTCTAGTTCAGTTCTAGTTCAGTTCTAGTTCAGTTCTAGTTCAGTTCTAATTCAGTTCTAATTCAGTTCTAGTTCAGTTCTAGTTCAGTTCTAGTTCAGTTCTAGTTCAGTTCTAGTTACGTTCTAGTTCAGTTAGTTTGTTCTAGTTCTGTTCTAGTTCTGTTCTAGTTGTTCTAGTTCAATTCTAGTTCAGTTCTAGTTCAGTTCTAGTTCAGTTCTAGTTCAGTTCTAGTTCAGTTCTAGTTCAGTTCTAGTTCAGTTCTAGTTCAGTTTCTAGTTCAGTTCTAGTTCAGTTCTAGTTCAGTTCTAGTTCAGTTCAGTTCTAGTTCAGTTCTAGTTCAGTTCTAGTTCAGTTTCAGTTCTTCTAGTTGAGTTCTAGTTCAGTTTTTAGTTCACTTCTGATCACTTCTTTTTTCTAGTAAGATGCTGTACAAGACAATTCTTCTTGTAATAAAATTTAATTAAATATAAATTGTATTTTACTATTGTCCTGACGCCATTGTGTAACCAATGAAATTTTATTATAGAATAGTTAGATGTTGTGTGTGCCTGTCTATATGAATCCTATAGCTCTATATGACTATAAGTATACTATATAAAAAATATAACACACAATAATATTGCATTTGAATATGCAATGGAATTTGCAAAACAAAAATATGTATCTCTGTTGGATCAAATGTACTATTATGGAAATCGTCATCATCATCCTCCTCAGCATAAATAGCTACATCAATAGCAACAACATCATTATTATTGATGGGAATGTTGATGATGACAAACATACGGAAATTTCACAAAATAATGATTTATGGTTTTGTATATTGGTTTACACAACTACAACTACATCTATAAATATTTTTGTGTATTTATTTAAATTCGAAAGTTTCTGTGTTTTATTTCTCCTTTGCATCCCCGGCAGTTTTGAAAGGAAGTCATTGTATGCGATTTTGGGCAATCTAGTTAATTGAATCATCATTCGAATCTTTTTATTATATAATAAAGGAGTTTGCCTTTTCGGAAAATAATGTTTTTGTGTAATTTCCAAAATGACTTTTAGTACCTAGGAAACATTCAAAAACATTTTATTTGTAGTGTAAATGCCATCTGTAATATATTGACAATCAACATAATAATTGAGTCCGAAAAGCCTATAAAGTATATGATTCGTGAAATCTAATCCGGAACTACAGGGGTAATAATACAAGTATGTATGTGTGTATGTTTCATGTGTCATTTAAACATGTTTAATAAACATAAAGCTAAAAACTGTTTTTCCAATATTTTGACATATTAATGTGGATTTTGCTTGTGCTCTCTCTGTGTGTGCAACAAAATGTCAAATTTTTCAAAAATTTACCATTAAATGCTTAAAAGCTCAAAAAACTTATTTTTGAAGTACAAAAAAGGATTTTCAATTTCAATAAAAATCCTAATGTATCATTGTGTATGTGTGTTGCCTGTCAAAAAATCTTAAATTTAAAGTGTTTTAAATAAAGTTTTTTCTCTTGTTTTGTATGCAGGTTTCTTTTATTGTTATTGTCCTTAATAACAATTGCTTTGATTTCGAAGTTCTATTTTCTTCTTTTTTTTTTTGAAATTTCATTTTATTGTAATCAATTATTCAATACCAATTTTTATTTATTTCTTTTAATGTTCTTTTTGTTTCTTTCCTTTGGAGTCATTTTCAAAGGAAAATCTAAAATGTCAGGAGGAAGCAAATAAAAAAATCAAACCAAAACGAAAACTACCTTTAGTTGATGTAATTTTCTAAATGACAACATTATGAAACAGGGTCATATATTACTGACATCTACTCATTTAATATGTAAATTGTTTGTTGTTATTGTGTATCCTTATGTATTATGCAAAAGATGTTTAAGGGCATGAAATACATGCCAAATTAGTCTGGGACAAAATATCAACCAAATGTAGAAATGTTTGTGTTTTTCCTATAAAAAAAACTAAACAGTGTTTTAGTAAATTTATTTTCGGAAAAGCAAATAAGATTTATTACTAAGGAAATTAAATCTAACTAACAAGTGTTGGTGGGAGTTATTAATAGGTGTGCTTAGCGAATTTGGGTAGAAAATTAGTAAAAATGTTATTTTGTAGCCAGAAGTTACACCAGTCAAGCTTTTGTATTTCCAGTTCTAGTTCAGTTCTAGTTCAGCTCTAGTTCAGTTTTAGTTCAGTTCTAGTTCAGTTCTAGTTCAGTTCTAGTTCAGTTCTAGTTCAGTTCTAGTTCAGTTCTAGTTCAGTTCTAGTTCATTCAGTTCTAGTTCAGTTCTAGGTCAGTTCTAGTTCAGTTCTAGTTCAGTTCTAGTTAGTTCTAGTTCAGTTCTAGTTCAGTTCTAGTTCAGTTCTAGTTCAGTTCTAGTTCGTTCTAGTTCAGTTCTAGGTCAGTTCTAGTTCAGTTCTAGTTCAGTTCTAGTTCAGTTCTAGTTCAGTTCTAGTTCAGTTCTAGTTCAGTTCTAGTTCAGTTCTAGTTCAGTTCTAGTTCAGTTCTAGTTCAGTTCTAGTTCAGTTTCTAGTTCAGTTCTAGTTCAGTTCTAGTTCAGTTCTAGTTCAGTTCTAGTTCAGTTCTAGTTCAGTTCTAGTTCAGTTCTAGTTCAGTTCTAGTTCAGTTCTAGTTCAGTTCTAGTTCAGTTCTAGTTCAGTCTAGTTCAGTTCTAGTTCAGTTCTAGTTCAGTTCTAGTTCAGTTCTAGTTCAGTTCTAGTTCAGTTCTAGTTCAGTTCTAGTTCAGTTCTAGTTCAGTTCTAGTTCAGTTCTAGTTCAGTTCTAGTTCAGTTCTAGTTCAGTTCTAGTTTCAGTTCTAGTTCAGTTCTAGTTCAGTTCTAAGTTCAGTTCTAGTTCAGTTCTAGTTCAGTTTTAGTCAGTTCTAGTACAGTTCTAGTTCATTTCTAGTTCAGTTCTAGTTCAGTTCTAGTTAGTTCAGTTCTAGTTCAGTTCTAGTCAGTTCTATTCAGTTCTAGTTCAGTTTCTAGTTCAGTTCTAGTTCAGTTCTAGTTCAGTTCTAGTTCTAGTTCAGTTCTAGTTCAGTTCTAGTTCAGTTCTAGTTCTAGTTCAGTTCTAGTTCAGTTCTAGTTCGGTCTAGTTCAGTTCTAGTTCAGTTCTAGTTCAGTTCTAGTTCAGTTCTAGTTCAGTTCTAGTCAGTTCTAGTTTCAGTTCTAGTTGCAGTTCTAGTTCAGTTCTAGTTCAGTTCTAGTTCAGTTCTAGTTCAGTTCTAGTTCAGTTCTAGTTCAGTTCTAGTTTCAGTTCTAGTTCAGTTCTAGTTCAGTTCTAGTTCAGTTCTAGGTCAGTTCTAGTTCACGTTCTAGTTCAGTTCTAGTTCAGTTCTAGTTCAGTTCTAGTTCAGTTCTAGTTCAGTTTCTAGTTTCAGTTCTATAGTTCAGTGTCTAGTTCAGTTCTAGTTCAGTTCTAGTTCAGTTCTAGTTCTGTTCTAGTTCTGTTCTAGTTCAGTTCTAGTTTCAGTTCAGTTCTAGTTCAGTTCAGTTCTAGTTCAGTAAAATTTTAGTTCAGTTCTAGTTTTGTTCTAGTTAAGTTCAGGTTCATTTATCTTTCAATTTTAATTCTGTTCTAGTTCAAATCTATTCCAATTCGGTCCTCGTTCAGATCCAATCCAGTTCAGTTCTATTTGACTTCAAGGCTGGTTCGTGAATGTCTAGTTTTGCTACTCAAACTGGAATCACTCCGAATATTATGAAACTATCGAATCGGAGTCACAAGGTTTTTCGATTTTATCGTTCCTTTACTTAGGAAATGGAAATTTGGTTTAATTTTCCCGCTAAAAACACACTGTGCTCTTTAATTTCCTTATATGACTTACAACAACATGTCTCTGCCACAAAATTGGCTAAAAATCACACACAAAAAAGTTAAAATAAGAACAAAAATAAGCAAAATACTTGTAAGTATGCTGATACACTTTAAAAGTCACAATCGATTTGTACAATTGACTTCCTGCCACCAACAACTAT
>NW_023995642.1:60000-67500 GCF_015586225.1 Lucilia sericata | reverse complement strand
GAGCGAGCGAGCGAGCGAGCGAGAGCGAGCGAGCGAGCGAGCGAGCGAGCGAGCGAGGAGCGAGCGAGCGAGCGAGCGAGCGAGCGAGCGAGCGAGCGAGCGAGCGAGCGAGCGAGCGAGCGAGCGAGCGAGCGAGCGAGCGAGCGAGCGAGCGAGACGACAGACGAGACGAGCGAGACGAGCGAGCGAGCGAGCGAGCGAGCGAGCGAGCGAGCGAGCGAGAGAGCGAGCGAGCGAGCGAGCGAGCGAGCGAGCGAGCGAGCAGCGAGCGAGCGAGCGAGCGAGCGAGCGAGCGAGCGAGCGAGCGAGCGAGCGAGCGAGCGAGCGAGCGAGCGAGCGAGCGAGCGAGCGAGCGAGCGCGAGCGAGCGAGCGAGCGAGCGAGGAGCGAGCGAGCGAGCGAGCGAGAGAGCGAGCGAGCGAGCGAGCGCGAGCGAGCGAGCGAGCGAGCGAGCGAGCGAGCGAGCGAGCGAGCGAGCGAGCGAGCGAGCGAGCGAGCGAGCGAGCGAGACGAGCGAGCGAGCGAGCGAGCGAGCGAGCGAGCGAGACGAGCGAGCGAGCGAGCGAGCGAGCGAGCGAGCGAGCGAGCGAGCGAGCGAGCAGGAGCGAGCGAGAGAGCGAGCGAGCGAGCGAGCGAGCGAGCGAGCGAGCGAGCGAGCGCGAGCGAGCGAGCGAGCGAGCGAGCGAGCGAGCGAGCGAGGAGCGAGCGAGCGAGCGAGCGAGCGAGCGAGCGAGCGAGCGAGCGAGCGAGCGAGCGAGCGAGCGAGCGAGCGAGCGAGCGAGCGAGCGAGCGAGCGAGCGAGCGAGCGAGAGCGAGCGAGCGAGCGAGGAGCGAGCGAGGAGCGAGCGAGCGAGCGCGAGCGAGCGAGCGAGCGAGCGAGCGAGCGAGCGAGCGAGCGAGCGAGAGCGAGCGAGCGAGCGAGCGAGCGAGAGCGAGCGAGCGGCGGAGCGAGCGAGGAGCGAGCGAGCGAGCGAGCGAGCGAGCGAGCGAGCGAGAGAGCGAGCGAGCGAGCGAGCGAGCGAGCGAGCGAGCGAGCGAGCGAGCGAGCTAGCAGCGAGCGAGCGAGCGAGCGAGCGAGCGAGAGCGAGCGAGCGAGCGAGCGAGAGCGAGCGAGCGAGCGAGCGAGCGAGCGAGGAGCGAGCAGCTAGCGATCTATCTATCTCTATCTAGCGATCTAGCTATCTATCATCTATCTATCTATCTATCGACTATCTATCTATCTATCTATCTATCTCTATCTATCTGAGGAGGAGTACATAATAAATTCAGAACCAACTTTTGCTTATCTCAAGAAGTTGCAAAATCTTTAATTAAAACGTAGTAAAAAAATAATTTATATTCTTTTTGGATTTAAAATTCTTTCTAATGGTACCTTAAATTCAACTTTTGTTGCACATTTAATTTATTATTTTCATTAACTTTTAATTTATAGACATTTATATAATATATATAATTTAATGACAACACAACTCTTGGTAATTACTTTAATTTTTGTCACATTTTTCTTATTTTTAAAGTGTTAAATTGAAATTGTCCTTAATAAAATTTTCAAAATGTTTGTCTTCATTCTATTCTGTTTGTGTGTGTGCACGGGTATGTGTCTCTTTAAAAACCCATTAACCTTTTTTTCTCACTGGTCCACATTTAATGTTGATGTTAAAGAAAAGGAGAAAAGAAAAGATTTCTTAGAATGATTTTTTTTGTATCTTGTTTTTTAAATAAATTATAATAATTCTATCTAGTGTTTCATGATTTTATTTGAGCAGCAGCGTATTTTGTTTTTGTTTGTTTCTCATAATATTTAACTCATTAACTCTTTGTTTTTCTGTACGAAATGTTGGGCATTTTGTTGATGTTGTTGTTGTTGTTTTTAATCAAGCCATTTAGTTGGTAATAAATGAATTTTTCATGCAAATTTTCTAAGTATAAACAAAAACACAGAAAGACAACAAAAACGAAAAGAGCTACAAATTTGTAAAAAATAAAAATATTTAATGTGTTTTAATAAAACATATTTTTCATTTTCCATGTAACACAATTAGGCGCGCGGCAATCTCCTTACTAAGCTCTGTATTTCTGTGTTACCTTCAAACTGAACCCAGCTGTTCGGGGAGTTAGCCATGTCACTAATTATTTAACGACTTTAAGTACACTATAGACTTCCTAAAGAATTGTGCACAAAATCAGTTTATATTCCAGATTACCTAGAGACACTAAGGTAACGATTAACTTCCAGTTAGATTACATACGAACACACTAAAATGTCAATTTGTTCTTATCTGCAATACTATGAGTACAAATTAGTCAAATTAGACATTAGATAGACATTTGTCAAAAGTACTGCCCTACACTGTTAAACTGCTGGGCACTAGATTTTGTCCATTCGAATGTGTCTGTGTTCTCTAAGAGGAACCATTATAAAGGATTATTATCTCTAAATGAGTGTTGTATAACAACAAACCAGCCACTATTTAGCCAGGGCATCCAACTGAACTGAATGAAAATCAAATCCCTTACAGCTGTGTGTGTACTTTCTTTTAGAGGTTGGGTGTAAGGGTCAAAGGTTCTTTAAAAAAAAAGAAATCTAAAAAAACGATACAAACGTAGAAAAATTAACGATATTAAAGTGAAAACATTTAACAATTTGCTCTGGAAAAGAAATTTGTATAGCTAAAGTAGGAAAAATCTAGTATTCCAAGTGACCCTTTTTTATTATCTATTTTTGAAATTCATTTTTTTTCTAATTTTATTGTATTTTAAATAATGAACAACAAATATGCAACAACTGTCACTTAGTGTTCAAACCAACAAACTGAAGAAATAAAATTGAGAAATAAAAAAAAAACAACTAATTTTATTTTGGACGTTATCAGCACACACAAATCAAAAAAAATTTTTTTTGAAAATATATACACTTAAAGAAAAATACATGCGTTTGAAGGAAATAATTTGCCTTTTGAAATAAAAACTAGACTATAGACTAGATTATAGACTAGACTATAGACTAGACCATAGACTAGACTATAGACTAGCTATAGACTAGACTATAGACTAGACTATAGACTAGACTATAGACTAGACTATAGACTAGACTATAGACTAGACTATAGACTAGACTATAGACTAGACTATAGACTAGACTATAGACTAGACTATAGACTAGACTATAGACTAGACTATAGACTAGACTAGACTATAGACTAGACTATAGACTAGACTATAGACTAGACTATAGACTAGGACTATAGACTAGACTATAGACTAGACTATAGACTAGACTATAGACTAGACTATAGACTAGACTATAGACTACTATAGACTAGACTATAGACTAGACTATAGACTAGACTATAGACTAGACTATAGACTAGACTATAGACTAGACTATAGACTAGACTATAGACTAGACTATAGACTAGACTATAGACTAGACTATAGACTAGACTATAGACTAGACTATAGACTAGACTATAGACTAGACTATAGACTAGACTATAGACTAGACTATAGACTAGACTATAGATAGACTATAGACTAGACTATAGACTAGACTATAGACTAGACTATAGACTAGACTATAGACTAGACTATAGACTAGACTATAGACTAGACTATAGACTAGACTATAGACTAGACTATAGACTAGACTATAGACTAGACTATAGACTAGACTATAGACTAGACTATAGACTAGACTATAGACTAGACTATAGACTAGACTATAGACTAGACTATAGACTAGACTATAGACTAGACTATAGACTAGACTATAGACTAGACTATAGACTAGACTATAGACTAGACTATAGACTAGACTATAGACTAGACTATAGACCAGACTATAGACTAGACTATAGACTAGACTATAGACTAGACTATAGACTAGACTATAGACTAGACTATAGACTAGACTATAGACCAGACTATAGACCAGACTATAGACTAGACTATAGACTAGACTATAGACCAGACTATAGACTAGACTATAGACTAGACTATAGACTAGACTATAGACCAGACTATAGACTAGACTATAGACTAGACTATAGACTAGACTAAAGACTAGACTATAGACTAGACTATAGACTAGACCATAGACTAGACTATAGACTAGACTATAGACTAGACCATAGACTAGACTATAGACTAGACTATAGACTAGACTATAGACTAGACTATAGACTAGACTATAGACTAGACCATAGACTAGACTATAGACCAGACTATAGACTAGACTATAGACTAGACTATAGACTAGACTATAGACCAGACTATAGACTAGACTATAGACTAGACTAGAGACTATAGACTAGACTATAGACTAGACTATAGACTAGACTATAGACTAGACTATAGACTAGACTATAGACTAGACTATAGACTAGACTATAGACTAGACTATAGACTATACTATAGACTAGACTATAGACTAGACTATAGACTAGACTATAGACTAGACTAGACTAGACTAGACAGACTATAGACTAGACTATAGACTAGACTATAGACTAGACTATAGACTAGACTATAGACTAGACTATAGACTAGACTATAGACCAGACTATAGACTAGGACTATAGACTAGACTATAGACTAGACTATAGGACTAGACTATAGACTAGACTATAGACCAGACTATAGACTAGACTATAGACTAGACTATAGACTAGACTATAGACCAGACTATAGACTAGACTATAGACTAGACTATAGACTAGACTATAGACTAGACTATAGACTAGACTATAGACTAGACCATAGACTAGACTATAGACTAGACTATAGACTAGACCATAGACTAGACTATAGACCAGACTATAGACTAGACTATAGACTAGACTATAGACCAGACTATAGACCAGACTATAGACTAGACTATAGACTAGACTATAGACCAGACTATAGACTAGACTATAGACTAGACTATAGACTAGACTATAGACTAGACTATAGACTAGACTATAGACTAGACTATAGATTAGACTAAAGACTAGACAATAGACTAGACTAAAGACTAGACTATAGACTAGACTATAGACCAGACTATAGACTAGACTATAGCCTAGACTATACACTAGACTATAGACTAGATTATATACTAGACTATAGACTAGACTATAGACTAGACTATAGACTAGACTATAGACTAGACTATAGGCTAGACTATAGACCAGACTATAGACTAGACTATAGACTAGACTATAGACTAAACTATAGACTAAACTATAGACTAAACTATAGACTAGACTATAGACTAGACTATAGACTAGACTATAGACTAGACTATAGACTAGACTATAAACTAGATTATAGACTAGACTATAGACTAGACTATAGACTAGACTATAGACTAGACTATAGACTAGACTAGACTATAGACTAGACTAGACTATAGACTAGACTATAGACTAACTATAGACTAGATTATAGACTAAACTATAGACTAGACTATAGACTAGACTGCAGACTAGACTATAGACTAGACTATAGAATAGACTACAGACTCGACTACAGACTAGACTACAGACTAGACTATAGACTAGACTCAATACTAGACCATAGAATAGACTATAGACTAGACTATAGACTAGACTATAGACTAGACTATAGACTAGACTATAGACTATACTATAGACTAGAATATAGACTAAACTATAGACTAGACTTTAGACCAGACTAGTTTATAGATTAGACTCTAAACTAGGCTAGACTGTACTATAGATGAGACTATATACATACATGTATAATTGGTTATGTCGCCGACTGGACAATAGACTAGACTATAGACTAGACTATAGACTAGACTATAGACTAGACTATAGACTAGAATATAGACTAGACTATAGACTAGACTATATACTAGACTATAGACTAGACTATAGACTAGACTGTAGACTAGACTATAGACTAGACTATAGACTACACTATAGACTAGACTTTAGACTATGCTATTGACTAGATTATATATAACATTTCTATTAAGTTATCTTACTTTGTAAAATTGGTTATGTCGCCAGAAAGGGTTTAATTTAACATCTGTTATCTGCTTTGAGATAACTTTTTTAAAATTTTAAATTCTGAGATCAGCTATAATATATATATAAATTGTACGTGCCTTAATTTATTAATTATACTCTTTAGCATTCAATTCTTTAAGTGTGTTCACAGTTTGTTTTTTACATTTCCGACCTTTGATAGGAATTACAATACCGAGAGGTCATTATCAGCACGTAAAATATACATATTTTTAGGGAAATGGTAATTTTTTTTTGTATACCATTTCTTTTTCTTTCTCTCTATTTATAACCTAATATCTAGGGACATACTCTGTACATGGAATAGAAAAAAAAAAACTAAAAGAAATCTAAATACAATATTAAACAAAGGAGAGAACTTACAAACGAATAAATAGAAAAAAAAATCATACAAATACAAAATGAACCAATATTTTCATAATTTCTTTTTTTTATATTTTCTATAACATTTTTCTATTCCCTATTTCAATACTCAAGTGGTTGTATGAATGGGGCAATATCCCAACAACAACAACAATAGGAAAAAATACAAAAGTATCTTTAAACTTTAATCTTTTATTTGAATTTCAATCTGGGCTGGTTGAATGGATAAATAAAGTTTGTTTGTCGCATATTGTCAGACGACGACGACGACGAAGACTGACTTTAAGTAAAAGTCTTCCTGTTCCTTTTTTAAAGTACTTATGTAAATGTGTGTTGTTTTCTTATTTATCGTTTTGTTGTAATTGTATGTATGTATATGTGTATGTATAGTATATTTATTTTAGCATATATCACTTTGATAAATGTTTATAAATCATCAATAACAATTGTTCTTTTACTTTATTTTGTTGTATTTACAGATTGTACTACTTCCACTTCAACTAAGACCCCGGCTGATTTCAAAAAGTAACAACAGCAACAATAAAACAGCTTAAACAACACCATTGGCAGAAGTAAAGCAGCAATAACTATTGTTAAACATTTTTTTTTAATTTTGCTAAGAAAATCAGCTTTTCTTGTCTGGCTGGCTGGCAGAGTTTAGCAAAATTGAAGAAAAATTCTTGTTTATCTTTTGATGTTGTTGTTGTATTGAAAATATGCAAAAGCATCAGCGGCAGGCTGCCTCAACTCTGACTATTTTGAAGTTTTTACGAAATTTTCTAAGGAGCTGAACTATTATTGGCTTTAAAGTTTGGTATGATGTTTTGTTTTAGCTTTTCTTATTATTTTTTGAAGTATCTCTGTACTGTATCCAATCCAAAACAATTGTCTTTAGTTGTATTTACGAATACAGCAAGTATTTATTATGTATGATTGTAAGTTAAGGTAATGTGGTTGATAAATCGTTAGTATATTGGTAAATTTTTTGGGATAAGGTGAAATATTAGGGAATCAAAAATATTGCTTGAAATTTTTGAATTCTTCTTGTTCCAACGAACTATTGGTGTATGTGTTATAGGTCCTTGCTAAATTCAAAGACTAGG
>NW_023995642.1:20000-57500 GCF_015586225.1 Lucilia sericata | reverse complement strand
GGTTTGAGTTTTTTTGGTTGTTGGGGGGTGCCGAAATGATATTAATGTAATTTTAACAAATTTTCCAATTTTTCAATAAAATTCGTTTGGTGTTTTCAATTATTTTTTTTTTTTTTTTTTTTTGGGTTGAAAAATAAAATGTTAAATTTAAAGTGATTAATTTGATCAGAGAAGAAAGTTTGTAATAGAATTGTATGTATGGATTTTAAAACAATTGAAAGTTTTTCTCATAAAGTCAAAATGTCAGAATCAAAAGTCATTAAGTGGTGATGTAATGTGTTTTTTTTTTTTTTGTAAGAGAAGAAAGTGATCGATCTATGCTGGGTTAGAGTTACAAATTGGAATTTACTAATTTTCTTGGAAATGTGCAGTATCTTCAATAATTCATAACTCCCACAAGTTTTAAAATTTAAAATTTTTCTAGGTTTAATTCGTTTTAACAGTTCTCTTGAGTTTTGGAATTAATTTGGTTTTAGAATTCATTATAAAAACATTCACGGCTGTTATGGAATCCAAGTCAGAATTGGTAATTTATCAGAAATTAAAATCAATTCCGATTTGAATAGGTGTCATGAAATCGTCTTGATTTTGCCTACTTTCGAAAATAAACAAAACCCATATTCGAATCAGCTGTTTTCTTTTGTTTACATTTTAAATAATTTATACAAAAAAATTGAAATGGTTGAGGCAGTAGTTGCATTTTTATTGATGGAGGAAGAAAGTTGTCAACGAATTAATCGGAAAATTTTAAGGGATCACAGCAATCCATTGGAACTGCCAGAATCTGTGTAAGTAGAGATTTTGATTTGGCCGGGAAGTGGTTTTAACACTTTAGTGGTTTGCAGATTCATTGGACAATACCGTCTGAATAAAGAAGCGTTCGTAATGGTGTTGGACATTGTAAAATAACATTTGTTACCATCAACCATTCCCTGCGTGATTCAACTGGCTGCAACATTGCGATTTTTAGCAGAAGGGTCTTACCAAAGGTCAGTTGGAAACGATTCCACCATAAGTCTAGGCAGAAGTACTGTATCAGTTGTATTAAGTCGTGTACTGAAAGTTCTGCTAAAATATGTAAGTCCTCAGTGGATAAAACTAAGGATGGATGAAAGTGAAAAACGTAGATCAAGAAATTATTTCTTTAACAAAAACAAAATACCTTCCATTGTTGGTTGCATCGATGGAACTCACATTAAAATTATAAAACCCACGATTGATGAGCAGTTATATTTTAATAGGAAGGGATATTTCAGTATGAATGCCATGATCGTGAGTAAAAAATTCACAGAGAGAAAAAATTCATTGCCAAAACTAAATTTTATCCAACTGATGATTATGGTGGCCGATAATGTTCCAACCCAAAAATTTAGTTGGCCCAATTAAAGTTTGCAAAAAATCTATTTTTTACAATGAATTTGTTCTCTCTGTGTAGTAACATATGAAACAATAATTTGTCATTATTGGCAATCATTTTTGTTTGGAAGATATGTGACGGTGACATGATGATACGAGCAGTTAGCGCACGGTATCCCGGCGCAAGTCATGACTCATTTGTGTGGAATATGAGCAACGCACGTCAGCATTTCCTAAGAGAGTACGAAAGTGGAGATCGAACGACTAGATTATTAGGAGATTGCGGGTATGGAATTGAACCATTTTTGTTAACACCTTATAGAGATCCTGCATACAACACAAAAGAACATAAATTTAATATAGCACACACCTCAGCTCGCAATATTGTGGAGCGAACTATAGGCGTATTAAAAAGCCGATTTCGCTGTTTGCTTGGTACATTACATTACAGCCCAGAAAAAGTAGTACAAATAGTGAACGTATGCTGCGCGTTGCACAATATATGCAGGAGCTACAAAATTTCATATGAAGCTGAAGAAATAGCTGTTGCACTAGACGATCTTGAACAAGATAATTCTTTATTGTTCTCTACGTCGAATCTGCAAAATGAAGGCAAGAAAATAAGAGACGAAATAGCAAATACATTATAAATAAAATAATTTATTTATATTTTATTAAATTCAGTATTTTAAAATTAATTAAATGTAATTATTAAAAAAAATTAATTCATTTGTACTTCTTTTTGTCCTTTGGACTTGAGGTCACGTATTTAGGTTTTAATAAAAGAGATCACTGAGCTTTACTTTTATTTTGTAATTCAAATTTCATAAGTTCTAGTTGCAATTGTTGTTTTTTTATTTCATTTTTTTCCTGCATTGCCTTAAGAATTCGGGAACTGGTAATTGCAAATTCATTTTTAAAATCATTAACACTCTTGGTCACAGACTCGTTGTTTTTTTCAATTGCGCGATAAATACGTCTAAGGGCACTGGCATTTTCTTTTTCTACAGCAATAAGTTGGTCGAGTTTTTCGTTTATTTCTCTTTTCTTTTCACCATCTTCATCCAGAAATTTTTTTAAACGGTCTGCTGTGGTTTCTGTTCGTATTCTTTTTGGTGTACTACACATGTAAGGTGTTTCAGGTCTTATCCTAGATGAGCCTGTAGGCATATCATCATTTACGGCAACATTTGATTCCTCTATCACCTCTATGATGCCCAATTCTATTCCTAAAACACCCTCCACTGTCGTTTGGATTCCACACAATCGCACTATTGTTTCTTCTGTTTGTGTCAGTTGGTATTTTGAAAACGGTCCACCGCCGGTTGCTCGGGCCTCGGCCTTGTTGTGAGCAAGTTTTTTTTTAATCTCGCTTTTCCATTCTGTCCATATCTGTGTGTAAATACGAATACCATATTTGTGGCCAAATTAATGAACTTTAAACAAATAGTTTACCTTTTTCCACCCATTAACATCCTTATTCGGCGGACCAGCGCCGTTTAGAGAAACCGTCAATTCCTGCCAAAGAGAATCCACTAAAACTTTATCGCGTTTTGTGAAACCTTTTGCTATATCTGGGTTCTTCTCCATGAACTCTAAAAATAATGCATTCTGTGTTGCATTTCTATGTTTGCCCCTATTTGTGCCAAAAATAATTGAATATTTATAAATTATTAAATTTTTATTTATTTAACTTACATTTTCCAACAACATTCCACAAACTAACAAAACAAAAAATAAAAGAAAACTGCAAATCTGTAAGCAGTCAGCTGATCGGATTATTTCTGACAAAAAAACGATAACATCAGATTCGATGACATCAAATTCTGATTACAATTCTGATTCGAATATGAAACCAATAACATTGGTTTCTATGATACCAAAATCAATTTTTGGTCGGTTTCAAATCTGATTCCGAGAGCAATCAGATTCCATAACAGCCGTGATTAACATCGGAGTAAAGTTTGAAAAATTATTCTGTAAAACCTTTTTTGTCTTCGAGAAACCGAAATGACCTTTTATTCTTTTTAGATTCCTCAGCCTAAATACAATTCAGTGCATCAATTTGATAAACCCCAAGATCTTTAACTGAATCTCTTATCAAAATTCTTTAGTTTCTGAAAAATTTTCATTTGAAAGTTTATAATGCTTCTGGTTACCAGAGGGCCTTGAATGCGATTTTACGATGAAAAATTGATCCATTACAATTAAACGAATAGTAAGAAATCGAACATTTGAAGCGCTGCCAACTAACCGAATATCCCTGGCTTTGTATATGGTGAAATCAAAAGTTATCTAGGAACCTATACCGATTTAAACTGAATATGTAGTTTGATGCTCGATCGATAATTTCCGAGAATATTCTGAAAAATATAATGTAATATGAAATACCTGTGAAAAACTATTTAAAAAAATGTGCCCGGGAAGTTTTGCCTCATCCACACTATAGTCAAGACCTAGGTCCGTTCAACTACTATTTCATTCTATCGATGTAGACAGCTCTCTCTGGCGTAAGCTTAACTTTAGAGCATGGTATCCGAAATTGGCGATTAACAGGTCTTTTGCCGCAGACTTCATTTGCTGTCAGAGAGATATAAACAGTTTAGTATTCGTCAGATTAACTACCTCCAGTTTCCTTCTCTTTAAAGCCGGTATTTTCGATCTTTCGCTGATAATTTTTACCTCTGGCAGAGTATTGAGTCAAAAGTATCTTACATTTCAGTATGGTCTTCGGTTTAAGCTTAACACCTAATATGGCGCTAATTGCCTTCTGGCTGTCGGTTAATCTGTTAATTCCTGTTGGTATCTGGAAGATATATTTCTATAGGTATGTGCTCGAATGTTCCGTTTAAATATGATATTCTATTAGAGTCAAATTATGTGTCCTGTATACGATCGGGTATGTACGTCCAATGTTTGTGTATAACCTTTCCATGAGTCTAGTATTTATCGATGATGTGTCCTATAATCCTCAATGTAGTGTTTCCATTTTAATTGACAATTAAACCTAAGTATATACTTAATTCCGTCCCTCACCAGTATTTTCTTGCCCTGGAAAAGGGGTTTTCTATACTTTCAATAGACATTTTTCAGGCTTAAGGGCGTGTTCAGGGACTCTTCAGCCTTTTCGCAAGTAATTTGGATCGTTTCCCCTATTACGACATTTCGGTTACGATTTCCGAAGTATAGATTCGTAAAAAAAGGTATTTGGTCGTAAGGTTTTCAGAATTTTTTTAAAACCAAACTTTAATTGTCTGAATTATTAAATTATTTTTTGACAACATCAACAGATTCCTATGACATACTGTAAACAAATTTTTCTACTTTCTCTACCCTCCTCTCACCTTAATGCTCTCTATTAAACACACAAATACACCCCAATTACTACATTTTATAACAGGAATAAAACGTAGTAACTTTACTCCCCATAAAATACTACTACGAAAATAGTACTATTTATAAAATATCAATTTTCTAAAAATAACTCTAGGCCGGCACTACTTTTTTATACTTGACTTCTAAATAAATTTTATACTAATTTATCTCATTTCCCATTTGTATTAGACAACAAATAATAAAAAAAAACACAAATAGAAAAATTATTAGTAAAACATACTAAACTAATTTCATGTTATTTCTTTATCAACATAACAAATACCAACAAGTACACTAATAAAAGGAAAGAAAAATAATAAAAGAAAAACTCAAAATAATTCAAATAAATTCTGAAATGCAGAAAAATAACACAACTCTTGAATAAGAACAAGAGCAAGAACAACAGAAACAGTAACAACAAACAAACAACATTAAGAGTTAAAAGTATTAAAATTTGTAAAGAAATGAAAATAAAACGCATTTTTACGCGGGTCTCTTAAAGAAAATTAAACAGCAACAACAACAACAAGAACATAAACGAAAACAACTATTATAAACAACAAAAAACAATTGTAAAGTACCGTTCTTTATATATACGCATGCACACACATGCATACTCTTGTTTCTCTCTTACATATTAGTTGGAGTATGAGAGTACTTTATACATTATCGTACTATTTTTCTTTTTTTTTTTTTTTTTGTTGTATCGCGTTTAGAAAAGAAAAATAAAATTAAAACAAGAAGAAGAAGAAGCACAAGAAAAATAAACGAAAATAACACAAACATTTCATTTATTTATATTTTTTGTCTACTTTTTTTTTCCAACTTAAAATAACAAATCGGAAAAATTCTATAAGTGCACGTTTATTTCTTATTTGTGTAAGTGTGTGAGAGAGTGTGTACTGTTGAGTTGTTGTTGTTATTTTCTTATTTTATTTTTGTTATATTCTTCGTACATATTTTATGTTGTTATTCTCACATACAAAAGTTATAAAAGTAGAGTTGAAAAAATAAACAACCATGCAAACTGTGTTGTCAATTTGAGCGTTTTTTTTAGAGTTTATCAATGTTAAGGAGTTTCAAATCAATTTATTGGTGCTTTCAATTCAAAGCAATTCTAAAACAACTGGGAACTTGACAATGAGATTGCCTGATTCTGATTTCACCTACTTTCTACTTAGTCAATTGTATTGATTAGATTACAGGGGCTACGACGGTTTTTGGATCTTTAATATAACCCGTTGGTTCACCACCCCCGGTGGAAGTTTCCATCTTGGTGTATTGCAAACCCGGGGTCTAACCAGAGCACCACATAATCTGGTAATACGGGTGGCTAGTTGCTCACAGGACTTGTCCTGGCTGGTCAGTTGGTTGAGGTTCCTTCGGGATCCACGTAGTGGTCGCTGGAAGGGGTGCTTGGTTAAAAGATTACGTCCTCTAGGTACTGGTCTTTTACGTCCTCTAGGTGCTGTTACCGAATAAACAGAAGCCATCTCAGTAGTGTGGTTGGGCGACTGGGGCGAGTCTTTAGATGATGAGAACGTTTGTAGGGACGGAGCATTTCTCATAACATCAATAGTGTGTTTTCACCTAATGTTTGGTCCGCCCCTTGTTTCGACTCTAACCAGTGATTGCCTTTTATTTTGTCGGGGTTATATTGAACTTGACTCATGACACCAGTCATTCCCCAACGGAACTACTATGACAAGAGATTAGATAGCTCGAGTACTTGAGCAAAGTGCACGTATACTGGACCGAAAATTCAATATACGTAAATTGCCATCTGTGTGTAAGAAGCACAAAGGGGCTGTGCTGAGTCGTTGCAAAAGCTCACCCAGTGGTTGAAAAAGACCACCGTGAAATAAGCCAACACAGCAGGTGTTCATGTAAAGCACTTCTACATTAATCCGTTG
This sequence comes from Lucilia sericata, assembly GCF_015586225.1. Classification (NCBI taxonomy): domain Eukaryota; kingdom Metazoa; phylum Arthropoda; class Insecta; order Diptera; family Calliphoridae; genus Lucilia; species Lucilia sericata. Next base: position 50,856 of record NW_023995642.1, on the reverse strand, counting down.
GTTCACCGTAAAAAGTAAACAGACTTCACTGGTGAGAAGTTGGAGATATCTGGGGCTAGTAGAAAAAATCGGCTGATATCTTTGCTGTCCTGTATATGTTCAGATGTTTTCCACAGTTTGCTCCTGATAGCTACAGAATCTGCATAGTTTCATTATAGCATTTCCCAGAATGAACTGGTAATATCTGAGGCCACAATATCAGGTTTCTTTTACGTTCTCTTTGATAATCGCACAATTCCCTGGAATTCACTTGTGAGTATCAAGGAAAAGGGATGATATATAGTTAACAAGCGTTCCTATTTGCGAGGTAGGCCAGATGTGCAATGATAATATCCGATCTAAATTCATATGACAATAAGTTTAAACTATTAGCATTGCTAGTCCACACATGTCATTAATTTATGAAGGAGAAATTTGCCGTGACAAATATTACTAGATTGAGACTTGTACATTAGAAGACTTAAAATATACATGTATTAAATAGTTAAATTGTTCAAAACATGACATTTTTAAAACAAGGTCTTCAATAATCTCATAGTGCTTGTTTCACTATGTGGTAAAACCAAAAATTGAGTGGTACTTTAATTTTTCGTTCATTGTTAAAGTTATATTTATATATCCAGTTGAGGTTGCACATAGACCCCATAAATAGTATATACATACTTTATTGACTCTATGTGCAACCTCATCTGGGCATATAGGGCAATATGCATAACAATTTATCAATGGCCTGAAAATTTCATACAAAGTATGTTCTATAAATAAGACCATTATAAAAATCTTACTTACTTGTACTACTCTTATCTGAAGGCCACAGAATATCTTACAAGTTGAAATGGCCTCTCTATAACCGAACGGTAACTGCTTTTAGTTTAAAGTTATTATATTAAAGGGATTTATTTTGTTAAGGTGAAGTTATGCAAAATTAGATCTGAAACTTTATATTAAGATTATGACCACCATTCTGTTGCAGTAACCTACTTGTATATATAATCACCGATTCAAAATACCTGTAAAAGAGACTCTCTTGCACTGAGGGTCCATAAACTAAGGGGTATTGGGATTTATTTGGAAAAGAAATAAATATGAACTTGATCTATTGATATCCATAATATTGCCTAATACTGCCGAAAAGTCTTGGACGAAATGTCGCCGAAATTGTATGTATTACTCGTCCCAACTTTTATAAGGGACAACATGGCATTCGGGGAAGATAAATAGTCACACAATGCGCACTTAAAAAATCGTTCTTTGAACGAATCTGTTTCACAAAAACGTCATTTTTAGAGCGTTGCCGCTTGATAGAAATCCTTTAAGACTTTTTTTAGTCATACATATCTGGCGAAGTTGTGTCATTAACAAATCGTATCAGATTTGCTAAAAGTAACGTGTGGATCTTTTGAAGAGCGCAGTTTTCTATATTATTGAACCTAGAAACATGAAATTAAGAGCCCGGATTAGGCGAGCGCACATAAAAGGGCCATTTTTGGTACTTTTTCGTTCTGCTAAAGGTACTTTTTGAAACATGAAATTTATCATGTAGGGCCTTGATTAGGTGAGAACCTATAAAAGGAACTTTTTGGTACTTTTTCGTTCTACAAAAGGTACTTTTTGAATTTTCTATAACATTGAAGCTAGCAACATGAAATTAAGTATGTAGAGCCCGGATTAGGTGGGAACACATAAAAGGGAACCTTTTGGTACTTTTTAGTTCTACAAGATGTACTTATTGAATTTTCTATAATATAGAAACATGAAATTTTGCATGTAGGGATCGATAAGGTGAGAACATATAAAAGGGGACTTTTTGTATTTTTTCGTTCTACAAAAGGTACTTTTTGAATTTTGAACCTAGAAACATGAAATTAAATATGTAGAGCACGAATTAAGTGAGAACACATAAAAGGTTACTTTTTGTACGAGAACACATAAAATGGCACTTTTTAGTACTTTTTCGTTCTACAAAAGGTACTTTTTGAAACATGAAATTTAGAACTCGGATTAAGGGAGAACACATAAAAGAGAACTTTTTGGTACTTTTTAGTTCTACAAAGGTATTTTTTTTTTTGAATTTTCTATAATATTGAACCTAGAAACATGGCCCATGGGCTTCTGTAACTCCGGATTTATTTGAGTGCAAATTGCGCAATTCCTTTTTTTAGAGTCTAGAAAGTACCTTCTTGTTTAATAGGCAGACATATCTTTTTTATTAAGGCCCAAATAGACTACACAAGCGGCTTACCAAACATACTTTTTTCATTCACACACACATCACACAAACATTGCTCGTACAAACACCGATTTTTTCACGTTTTTGTGGACTTTCAAAGATACAGATGTCAATTTTTCTTAGAAATGTAATTTTTTTGAAAAATTTGTTATTATTGAATATAAGCCATACAAATGGTTTGACAAAAATTCAATATGTTTGTGTAAAAATCAATATTTTTGTACAAACAAACAGCAAGCATTTGTACAAACAGAAAACACCCTCATACACTACACAACAGGATTGCACAAACGTAAAATATTGGTATGTTTGTCAAGCCGCTTGTGTAGTCTATTTGGACCTTTATTTTCTGTTTTTTGTTTTTTTTTTTTTTTTTATCAATGATTACATTGTTCAAATATTTTAGTGCTTTTTATAACATGTTTTCCACACAGCTGACAACACTTAGCCAAAGAGAAGAGCATGAGCAAAAAAGAGAATAAGAAAAACAAAAACCGAAAAAATATTGTAATGGACCCTGCTGTTGGTGGATTTTAGTGTTTAGTTTGTTTCTTGCCTCTTGCACACACTCTTCTCGTGTTTTGTGTTCGATGTCTGTGCTGCAAAGCAACTTGAAAATAATAAAAAAATATTTTCGAAATTGATTGCCGGTTACTTAAAAAAAAAAGTAAAAAATATAAATAAAATAAATACGTTTTGAAAAGCAACAACAACAAAAGCCACTAAAAAGCAAAAAAGGAATATCTTAGAAAATGTAAATATATGTGAGTTTGTTATATGTATGTGTGTGTATGTAAATAAATAAAAGTGTGTTGCTAGAGAAGTGGCTGACTCCTTTTTCTCCACTCAGATAAAAAGGATATATATTTATAATAAGAAAGAAAAAAGAAACGCAGTTGTTGTTAGTTTTTCTTACTTTGTAAAGAAATAAATAGAAAATTTTTGTAAACAAATAAATTGAAAGAATTCAAATAAATACCGAAAAATAAATGTTTAAAACACAAATCAAGGCTAAATAGCGCCATGTGTGTAGAACGTAACGCGGATTGTTCAACGTCGGTGGCTTAACAAAAATATATGCTGCATGTCCGTCCTAAAAATTTCCTATTTAGTTGTTGTTATTGTTACCATATAAGTTTATTCTAAATAAAATTTTGTGTTTTTTTTTTTTTTTTTTTTTCAATTTTCCAAAATAGTGTTTTTGTTGTAATGTACATCCACGTACCTAGAAGTACAAAAAAACACAGAATGCTGATGATGATGATGGTGGTGGTGGTGGTAACAGAAAAAAATATATTGAAATTGACAGTTCTCTCATAAGTCAGTGTCATAGATACAATTGTATCTTGAAGTTAAAAGTGAAATAAAACAGAAAAATTCATGTTTGAGAGTTTTATTTTTAACGAAAGTATTTAAAAATAAAAGAAAAATATAATAAAAAAGTTAAAATTTATTTAATTAAATAAAAAAAAATATAATTTACAGCATAATAAAAATATAATTAAATATTGTCATTTATGTTAATCCAAATAAATAAATAAAAGTGTGCCAAAGTTATTAAATAATAATAAAAAAAAGAAAGAAATTAAATTAAATTAAATTAAACCAAACAAAAAAAAATACACAAAAAATTTCATGAATTTCTCATGGTTTCTATCTTAAAGCAAGTGTTACAGTGAGTGTGTATGTGTATCTGTTTAAATAACTAAATCTTTCTAACAACAACAACAACAAAATAAAAAAAAATTAAATAAAAATCTTTAAATTCTGTGATATGGGATTACAAATTAACCGGATTTATTAAACATCGCTGTTAAAAACCGGTATGTTCTGTGTCTGTCTGTCTGTCTTTTGTTCTTCTCTTCTTTTTATTCGTTTTTTGTTTTAGTTTGTTTTTTTTCTGTTTTTCAATTTTATTTTTTTAATGATTCAGTTAAACAATCTTTTTAACTGCTTCTGCTTTTTTGTACAAAAAGAGAACAATTTTATTGTATGAAAGAATTTAGTATTAAAAAGTTAAATTATTTACGAGTTTTATATAAAAAATTAGACTTGAATTATTAATCAAAATCTTGTGTTTTATAAGTACTTTGTATTTTTTACTACCAAAATCTTATATTCAAGATCTTATTGTCACAATTTCTAAAAGTTTGACCCAATTTTATAAAAGAATCTAATGTTTACCTTACTTAATAGTTTATAGGATTAAACTATGTTTAAGGATTAGAAAAACCACTTAAACTGATAGTTCCTCGAAAAAAATCAAAGTACGGTTTTTCTTAAAGAAAATACAGAAATACTTGATTCAAATACGGATCCACATTGTGGCCTCCGGTAGGTTAGTAGTTAGTGTTCTAATCTGGTAGACCGGAAATGGTGGGTTCGATTGCCACCTGAGGCACTGGTTAGGCCCGATAAAGACAAAGGTGTATGTCTACCTTTCAAACTAATGGGTCCATTAAGTACTAAAAATCTAATTTAAGCATTTTTATTTGAGATAAAAGATCAGATGAATTTAAGAATGTAATATATTAAATTGATCCCAAAATGGGCTGAATTCTTAGTTGATTTCAGAATGTGATAGAATGCGAATGAATGTATTTTTGATTAAAGTAAGAAATGAATTAAAAATATATATTCAAGTTAAAGAATTGTGATTATTGATTGATTTTATTGATTTTTTTATTAGGTGGGTAATTATTTTAAAAATTAGTAATTTTTTTAAGCAATAAAATCGTTCTTAAACTTTTAAAGTACACTTTAAAGCTAAACTGAGACTTTGTAAAGTTGTATAAGGGTGTGAAATATGATTATTGATTCTAAATATCCAGTAAAATGTGTGAAATTTGATGATCTCTTGAGAATTTAAATTGTTATTATAGAATTCCCTAGTAAGAACTTCTGTCCGTCCGTCTGACTGTCGAAGGCAAGTTGAAGCTCATACAAAACGAGCTAGAGGATTGAAATCGTCCACAAATATCTTGAGGATTTTAAGAAATGCCGTAATCGCAAAACTGAATACTAACTGCCCTTTTGTGATCTGAAGCCTTCAAGATTTTAACACGTTCTAGTCATGTCCGTCTGTATGTTGAAGGCACGATGGAGCTCATACAAAGTAAGGTAGAGGATTGAAATTGTAGTCGCAAGACTGAACACTAACTGCTCTTTTGAGATCTGAAACCTTAAAGATTTTAACACTTTCTAGTCATGTCCGTCTGTCTGTTGACGGCACGATTGGAGTCATACAGAACGAGCAAGAGGATTGAAATCGTCCACAAATATCTGGAGGATTTGCTTAAATTGCTATAGAACGTATTTAGAGAAGTCGTTGTCGCAAAACTAAATACTAACCGCCCTTCTGTAATCTGAAACCTTAAAGCTTTTAACACGTATTCGTTATGTCCTTCCGTCTGACTGTTGAAGGTACGAGGAGTTCATACAAAACGAGCTAAAGGATTAAAATCGTCCACAAATATCTTTGAGGATTTGTTTAAATTGTTCCTAAGTAGTTTTTTCGATAACATTTTTAGAAAATCGTTTTGTGATCTGAAACCTTAGAGATTTTAAGAAGATCTAGTCATGTCTGTCCGTCTGTCTGTTGAAGGCACGATGAAGGTCATACAGAACGAGCTAGAGGATTGAAGTTGTTCACAAATATCTTGAGGACTTGTTTAAATTATTATAGAATTAGTATTTTTTTCGACACGGTTTTAAGTAAAGCCGTAGTCGTAAAACTAAATACTAACTGCCCTTTTGTGATCTGAAACCTTACTGATTTTAAGACGATCTATGTAGTAATGTCTGTCTGTCTGTTGAAGGTACAATGGAACTCATTCAAAACTTTAATAAAAATAGAAAGGTTCCAGTTGAGAATTGTGTTGTAAAAACATGTACGATTTGGAGCATCATAAACTTTAATGTGTTATTAACTTACAAAGTGTGTTTTTTTAACTACGTTGGATCCTAAATGTCGAACGAAATGTCATACAGCGCTCAAGTTGTGATATATTTGATCAGTATACTCTGGTAAACCATTCAAGAAAAGATTAACGTTTAAGCGACGAATTGGTGATAGTGTACCTTTTGCTGTAGTTTACATCTCAGTGTCATTATTCAATCTTATTTATTAAACTGGAGATCGTTACCGCACCATGATCAATTATCTTCGTTTGGCAAATATGGATGAAATTGATCCGGGTGATATGTGGCTTGCATTTAACGCCCACAATCTACGCCCACTTCATTGAAATGAAATTTACAAGAAATTGAATTGTTGATTGGTCTCTCTAACCTAACCTAATTTTGCAAACTATAATACACAAGTTTCGATATCGTTTCGATATTGGCTAAAATATATATATCCTCGATGGACTAGAAGTTGAAGAAATGTATATGTAACAATTTGAACTAAAGACCAATGATGCCTACTTTATATAACCAAAACGTGCGGAGAACTAACATCCAACCTTAGACAGCGTCACATTTCCTTACATACCTTACCGTCCTACTAGTCCAAACTCGATTTTTAGTGGCATGGAACCTCAAATTATAGAAGTGACATATTTGAAGTTTTACACCGTATCACTTTTTTTCTTAAATAGTATTATCTTCTGTTGACAATTTTGGAATGTAACATTGAACAGAAAATTGTTCTTAAACATGTCCAATTGATCAACAACCTTGTCAATTTTGAAATAATTACTTTCTCTGAGGAACGGAGCTAGATTTTAATTTCGGTCAGTTAGCAGTTACAGACAGCATTTTGGATAATATTAATAAAACACTGGAATATTTCCCTATAGTAACTAGTGTTTGTTCGGAAGGAAGTTTCTTGTTCTAAGACGATACTGTAAGATCGGTTTGATGTTGGGACTTAACAATTAAAAAGCGGCTTTTTTTACAGATAAAAAGTAAAGTTTTGCTTTTAATAATCCAAAATTATAATAATTAAATTTATAACAATTATGAAAATATCTAAACACTTTGCCAAACAAAAAAAAAAACAGCCCAAAACGCCAACTTATTTTAATATCTTTTATTATTTAATAGCCATTTTGCTGCTACCATAATCAAACTATAACAAAGAAAACTACAACTATAATAGATAGATATATTTCTTAATTATTTAACCATCATAATATTACTACTTGTGAATATCTCTTCCGTCTTTAAAAATAAAACCACAAAATTTGTTAAATATTTAATACAAAAACAAACTTAAAACTTGTTTATAAAAATAAAATTAACCATAATTACTACTTCTAACTTACGGCAACAAAATCAACGAACCAAGACCTATAAGAAGCAAAAAAAAAAAAAACATTAAAAAATAAAATAAAGAAAAATGATTGTATATCTGTTAGATAAATAGATAGTTGATATCTAGTAGACATATAAACTAGAAAAAGTGTTAAAACTATTGTAGCAACATCATAAATCATAAATGATGATGAATACCAAACAACCACGTCTCAGTTGTGGCAATAGAATTTGTATGATATTTTTTTTTTTTTTTTTTGAAAAGCTTTCAAATAAATAATAATAAAATTGATAATAAAGAGTTTAATAACATAATTGTGTATTTCCACAACTAAATCACATAATTAGAAGGTATATTATATTGTTAAATTACCTGTTTAGAGATTTTTTTGTGAACGATATTATCTTTTTTTTTTTTTGTTTGAAAAGAGAAAATTTAAGAGAAACATTTTAGACACTTTTACTTTTTTTAAAATATAATGTATTTCTTAAGAGGAAGTTAGCATTTTTGTTGTTTTGAAAGTATTTTATACAATTTTTAGATAATATATGTATCAAAAATAACTACCCAGAATGTGAAACATAGAAAAATTGAATTTTTGTGGGTTCATATTAATTCTTGACTTGTCTATGAAACCCGGACAGACGGACATATTTGGACCGATTTTGTCGGGTTTCCATACTAAACAACATAAGCAAACCATTTCCTAACCATTACAGTAGCGTTGCAGTATAGAAAAATGTTATCCAAAGACGACAATTTTTCTTTAGAAATCTTCTTCAAACGAAGACACTTTTCATATAGAAAAACTACTTCCAAAACTACTTTGTCCGCGGACAGACGGACATATTTCGGTTTCAGTCGGTTTTCAACCCTAAACAATATAAACAAGCCATGTTCAAACTATTGCAGTAACGTTGCAGTATAGACACTCTTTTTTGTAGAAAAAGAAGATAGTTATTCTATAAGAAATCTTCTTTTAACGAAAACACTTCCAACAAAGACAAATTTTCTATAGAAAACTTCTTTAAACGATGACATTCTTCCTATAGAACAACTTTCTTATAACAAAGATTGACAAAGAATAAAACTGATTCCAACAAAGACACTTTTACTATAGAGAAGCTACTGCCAAGGAAGACACTTATTCTATAAGAAATCTTCTTCAAACGAAGACATTTATTCTATAAGAAAACTTCTTCCAACGAAGACACTTTCTCTATAGAAGAACTTTTTTGAGCTAAGGCATTTTTTCTATAGAAAATTTCTTCCATAGCAGGCATTTTCATATAGAAAAGAACAATTTTTATATAGAAAATTTCATTCAATATAGAAACTTCTTCTATAGAAAGCTTTTTCCAACGAAGACACTCTATCTATAGAAATACTTCTTCCAACAAAGACACTTTTTCTACTGTAAAACTTCTTCTAACAAAAACACTTTCTGTAGAAAAACTGCTTCCATCAATGACACTTTTAGTATAGAAAATCTTCTTCCAAGAAAGATATTTGTTTATAGAAAAAGAAGATACTTATTCTTTAAGAAAATTTACTCCTACGAAGACACTTTCTGTATAAAAAAAACTTCTTCCAACAAAGACACTTTTTCTACAGAAGAACTTCCTCGAAATAAAGAAATTTTCCATAGAAAACTTCATCCAAAGAAGACACTTTTCAATCACACTTTCACTATAGAAAATTTTTTTCGAAGAAAGACTATGTTTTATAGAAGAAAAACATACTTATTCTATAAGAAATCTTACTCAAATAAAGACACTTTCTCTATAAAAGAACTACTTTGAATGAAGAGCATTTTTCTATGGAAAACTTTATCCAACAAAGACACTTTTACTACAGAAAATTTTCTTCCAAAGAAGACACTTTTTTATAGAAAAAGAAGATACTTATTCTATGAAGACGCTTACTAAAATGAAGACACTTTCTATATAGAAGAAATTCTTAAAACGAAGAGAATTTTTTTATAGAAAACTTTATCAAACGAAGAAACTTTTCATATAGAATAACTACTTTCAACAAAGACAATTTTTCTATAGAAAACTTCCAACAAAGACATTTTTACAACAGAAAATCATCTTCCAAGGAAGACACTTATTATTAGGGTTCTATAAATCGACTTTCGAATAATCGAACAATCGACTTTTTGTCGAAAAAAGTCAAAAAGTCGAAGTCGACTATTTTGTTCCAAAAAAGTCGATAACTAGACTATCTTCTATGAAAAAAGTCGAAAAGTCGGAAAGTCGAAAAAAGTCTAAAAGTCGAAAAAAGTTGAAAAGTCGAAGAAAGTCGAAAAAAGTTGAAAAAATTCGGAAAAAGTCGGAAAAAGTCGAAAACTCGAAAATAGTCAAAAATTTTTAAAAAGTGGAAAAAAAGTCTAAAACTCTAAAATAGTCGGAAGAACTTGAAAAAAGTCAAAAAATAGTCGAAAAAGGTCGAAAAAAATTTCGAAAGAAGTCGAAAATAGTCATAAAGTCGAAAAAAAAATCGAAAAGTCGACTATTTATAAAATACTAAAAGTCGAAAAGTCTAAAAGTCAACTTCTAATTAAATGAAAAAAGTCGAAAAATCGACTTTTCATAAAATGCAAAAAGTTAAAAGTCGACTTTTAACTAAATGCAAAAAGACGAAAAGTCGACTTTTCGTTTCAACTATAGAACCCTACATATTATATAAGAAATGCTTATTCTATAAGAAATCATCCAACGAAGTCACTTTTTATAGAACAGAAGACACTTATTCAATAAGAAATCTTCAAAGGAGACACTTGTTCTATAGAAAAACTTTTGCTAAGGAATGCACTAATTCTATAATAAAGCTTCTTTCAACTAAAACACTTTCTATGGAAAAACCCCTTTCAACAGCTTAAGATTCAGATGTTAGGAAAAGTTGAACTCACGACCTCATTACTCCGTATATTAAAATATCCAGATTGTAAGCTAAAAAAGTTCTCTCAGAAATATTTTGCGAGAGATTCAAGTCATATACGGAGAGTGTAACACAAAAGTCCAGTGACCTCGTATTAATTTAATTGAACTTTTGAACAATTTTGTTTAAAGTTGTCCTGTTTTAAAACCGACATTTCGAAAAGTCAACCGAAATATGGTTAAAGTAATCGAATTTATTATAGTTAATTCATAAAATTTTGTTGATTACTGTAATAGTCTTTATATGAAAATTAGCTTTATAAATCTTTGGTATATTTAAAATGAAGCATTCAATTTGTATATAAATATATTTGTTAAATATTCTTCTTAAATTGCACTGTGAATTTTCAACAAGTAGTTGATTTAATTAATTAACTGATTAAATGATAATAACATAAAAGCTGAGAGTATTAAATAAATTAATGCAAATGCTAAAGTGGCTGTATGTCTGTCTGTGTCTTTCTGTTTGAATACAGTTAAAGATAATGAATCATATTAAAGTTAATTAACATGTTTAAATTAAAAGGCTCAAAACAAACTTAAAAAAATATAAAAATACTCATTTACATACAAATATAGTTTTTAAATATATAATTTGAGAATAAAATAAAAAAAATCAAAAGAAAATAATATAAAATGAAAACATATGTGAATAATGAATAAGAAAAATCAATTAAAGTGTTTCTTTAATATTTAGTTAGAGGAAAATATTGTACGTTTTTTCTATTTGTAGTTTTCTTTGATGAAAAACTGATAATAAGTGATATGTTTTACATTTGTGAATTCTTTTCAAAAGCTTTTTTTCTTTAAAAGCCTTACCTTAATAAGAATGGTTAATATATGTTAGTCATTCCGTTTAGGACACTTAATAACATAATTTTCCGACTGTATAAAGAGTATATACTCTGAATTATGAATATATATAGTATATATAGCCAACAACTAATCATACTTAAAATAATTACACATCGGGATTGATTAAACAACTCTATACCAACAATTCTTTAACTGAATGTGAAAATCTAGTTTTAAGACAGTTATACTTGAATCTTTTTTAATCTCATTTCATACCTAATATAATCTTATTTCTTTCTCAATTTAATCCAATTTCTTACTAAATTGAAAAATACATTCATTCGCATTATAACATATAATTCTCATGTAGTTAAGAACATTGTTGCAATAATTAGTTTAGTTTTTTAAAGATAGATAGATAGATAGATAGATAGATAGATAGATAGATAGATAGATAGATAGATAGATAGATAGATAGATAGATAGATAGATAGATAGATAGATAGATAGATAGATAGATAGATAGATAGATAGATAGATAGATAGATAGATAGATAGATAGATAGATAGATAGATAGATAGATAGATAGATAGATAGATAGATAGATAGATAGATAGATAGATAGATAGATAGATAGATAGATAGATAGATAGATAGATAGATAGATAGATAGATACCCTACAAGCAAGAAGATACGAAAACGATACGAATTCGTATTGCTTAGAAGAAAAAAATTATTGCGGCAACAATCATATTCGTATTGCGGAAGATACCTCCTTCGGGAGAGATTGTGCGGCCAGGGGGATACTTCTAAGCAATACGAAAGCAATACTCCTAGAAGACAAAAAAGAGACATTGCTAGATAATCAGCATGGTGAAAATAAGAAGATATCTTCAGATAATCGTCTGGAAGATATATTGGAGATATTCTCATATTATCTTTAGGAAGAAAAGTATAAGAAATTAAAAAATTGGCAATTTGAAGACACATTTATTAGTGTTAGCAATAAAATATTACAATATGGAAAATATATTAATATAAATATGCCAAATTAACGTTTCCCTAGCACAATTTTGTTTTACCCACAGGAAGATTCTTTTAATATTGATTTCTTTTAAGTACTCTGAAAACCAAAACATCATAACTATCCATTTTTTATGTGAAAATAAAGATAAACTTACATTTTCCAAGCATAAATTACCATTGTAATGATATCGTCTTGATTTATCGCGTATTAACTTATTGTAGTAAGATTTATTTAAAAAAAAAAATAGTTTTTTTCTTATTTTGAAAATATTTTGAAGTTTGAAAAAAATATTTTTATTGCTATAATATCATCTATGCGATAACATAACGATATCCTAAACGTATTGCGTAGGATGAAAATCCTCTTACAGAAATAAATACAACAATTTGGCAACAAAAAATACTTTACAAAATCAAAAAAATATTAATTTAAATATTTTTATTGTTTATTGCCGATTTTACTTTTAAATATTAACATTGCGATATCAAAAAAATATTGCTTGGATGAAATATAGAGAGAAAGATAGAGAGATAGATAGATAGATAGATAGATAGATAGATAGATAGATAGATAGATAGATAGATAGATAGATAGATAGATAGATAGATAGATAGATAGATAGATAGATAGATAGATAGATAGATAGATAGATAGATAGATAGATAGATAGATAGATAGATAGATAGATAGATAGATAGATAGATAGATAGATAGATAGATAGATAGATAGATACATACATACATACATACCACGACTTACTTTTACAAACCTACGGAGGTGTATATCAAGAGAAAGATATTCCAAAGACCTTTATGTGTCCTAAAATATGACTTTTTGGAGATTTTATTATATCTCAACAATTTATGCACAAAATTTTGAACATTTTTGTAAAAGTTAAATAAATTAAATAACAATTTTTTAAATTTGTACATATTCTATAGTAAGGTTAGTTAGTTAGTTAGTTAGTAAGTTAGTAAGTTAGTTAGTTAGTTAGTTAGTTAGTTACTTAGTTAGTTAGTTAGTTAGTTAGTTAGTTAGTTCGTTAGTTAGTTAGTTAGTTAGTTAGTTAGTTAGTTAGTTAGTTAGTTAGTTAGTTAATTAGTTAGTTAGTTAGTTAGTTAGTTAGTTAGTTAGTTAGTTAGTTAGTTAGTTAGTTAGTTAGTTAGTTAGTTAGTTAGTTAGTTAGTTAGTTAGTTAGTTAGTTAGTTAGTTAGTTAGTTAGTTAGTTAGTTAGTTAGTTAGTTAGTTAGTTAGTTAGTTAGTTAGTTAGTTAGTTAGTTAGTTAGTTAGTTAGTTAGTTAGTTAGTTAGTTAGTTAGTTAGTTAGTTAGTTAGTTAGTTAGTTAGTTAGTTAGTTAGTTAGTTAGTTAGTTAGTTAGTTAGTTAGTTAGTTAGTTAGTTAGTTAGTTAGTTAGTTAGTTAGTTAGTTAGTTAGTTAGTTAGTTAGTTAGTTAGTTAGTTAGTTAGTTAGTTAGTTAGTTAGTTAGTTAGTTAGTTAGTTAGTTAGTTAGTAGTTAGTTAGTTAGTTACACAGGTGTATATCTAGAGTGTATATCTAGAGAAAGATATTCCAAAGACCTTAAATGAATATGTATTGTGTCTAGCAAATCAATTAGACAGAGTATGTTCAAGATATATTCTAAAATCTGACTTTTTGGAGATTTCTTTGTAAAATTTAAATAAATTGAATTATAATTCTTTAAAATTTGTTTGTACATATTGTATGGTAAAAGTTATACAAGATTCGTCATAGCCAAACCTAGACCCTTTACTTCTTTTACTTTTAAAATACGACAAAAATTTCTCAAAAATATGTCTGTCTATGTATAAACAAATTTCATGGCTTCTGTTTGGTTTTTACAGATATAAATATGAAAATGAGACAAAAAGATATTTATGTTTTCATCAAACAAACATTTCATTGCTGTTTGTTTGTTTGTTCAAAAGTGTTTAATTTAAAAAATTCTATGCAAAAAAGAGAAATTTAGAATTTTAAACAACATTTTTTTAAATCAACAAAAACTAAAAATTTTCGAAAAGTAAAAGTTTAAACGTTAGAGATATCACAAAGGGAACAACAAATTGGAACCAAGTGTGTCCCCAGTGATAACAACACATGGACAAACTGTTAACCTATCCATAGAGATCTATCTGCATACATATGTAAGAACTATGAGCAAAGTGTACCCAATTAGATCAGAGGATTGCAATTAGCATTATTGAAATATTTATGTGTATTAGAAAACAACACATATAAAACTTTGAAATATTAAATTAAAAATTTATAGATTAATATCTTAAAGAAACATTAATACAGACATTTGTACATAACCATTGATAAATATAGCTAATAAAATTTTATCTCTTTCTTACGTTTCAATTTTACCTAAGGTTGTCTTTTTACAGATATCAAACTAAGAAAAAAAATAAAATTATTTACTTTTCGCATGTAAATATTGAAAATGAAGAAAATTTTATAGAAAAAAAAAATAAAAGAAAAACCACGTATGTTTACATTAATGTGTGCTTGTATTCTAACATGTGTGTACGTTTGGTGTGATGGTGCATGTGTGTGTGTGTTGGGTAATTTTATGGCAACCACAACAATAAGAATATATTAAACCTAAAAAAACCAACAACAAAAACTTATAATAAAGGAAAAACTAAATAGTAAAAGGAAAAACTTATGGTATCTTAACACAACATAATTATCAAATAAAAAAAACAACAACAACTGAAAAGTAAATAAAAACGAATGAAAAAAAATCAACCGAAAATGTATGGAAAATAAACAAAATTCAACAATTTATTGTAAATAAACACACAACAACTACATTAATAACAACAAAAACAACATTTGGGAAGGAAAAAAAAAACACGACCAACAATATCAACAGTAATGATAATGATGATATTGAAAAATAAACGTAAACAATTCACTACGTAGTACATACATATACAAAGAGTATTAACGACGACAATGTCTCCTACTGATCATCGTCGTCGTCGTCGTCTTCATCACCATCATCATCAACAGTAACAACAACTATAGCAATAAGACAACAAATCAACTCAACTAAAATTTAATATTTGAGATTGAAACGGTGATGGTAGAGACTTTTATAATGAATGCCGGTACCTTAGATACTTTTTGTATAAAAGTGATTTCGAAAAACATTTCCATTAATCGAATGAAGTGACTTTTTCTATATAAAAAATCTTCGAACAGAGACACTTTTTGTATAGAAAAACTTTTTTAAACAAAGACACTTTCTCTATAGAAAAACTTCTTACAACGAAGACATTATTTTACAGAGAACTTCTTTTAAGGAAGACACTTTTCTTTCCCGCAAAACAGAAGACACTTTTTCTATAGAAAAACTTCGTCCAATAGATTTTCTATGGAAACCCCTTTTTCTAATGAAGAAAAATTTCTTCAAACAAGGACACTTTTTTGTTCAAAAACTTCTTCCAACAAAGAGACTTTTTCTATAGAAAAACTTATTCAAACGAAGACACTCTTACTACGGAAAAGATTCTTCTAACGAAGACACTTTTACTAGGGAACAAAATCTTCTAACGAAAACACTTTTTTATGGAAAACTTCTTCAAATGAGGAAATTTTTTTCTATAGAAAAACATATTCTTTGGAAGTCACTTTCTCTAAGAAAAAATTCTTCCAAAGAATACCATTTTTATACAGAAAAACCTCCACTCTCCACTCTTCGAGTGGAGACCACTTTTCTATTGAAACATTTTCTCCAACGAGGAAACTTTCTCTTTACTGTAAGAGAAGACGATTTTTCTATTAAAAACTTCTTGCAACAAAGACACTTTTTCTATTACAAACAATTCTTACAACAAAGACTTTTACTATAGAAAAACTTCTTACAACAAAGACTGTTTTTCTATATAAAAAATTCTTCGAACAAAGACACTTCTACTATTTAAAAACTTCTCCCAACAAAGATACTTTCGACTAAAGAAAAATGTCTGCTAAGGAAGACATTTTCTCTATAGAAAATTTCTTACAAAGAAGATATATTTTCTATAGAAAAACATTCTTCCAACGAAGACAGTTTCTTCATAGAAAAAACTTCTTCGAACGGAGACAAGGAAAGAATTTCTTCTATAGAAAACTTATTCCGACAAAGACGTTTTTCCTTTAGAAAAATTCTTCTAACAAAAACACTTCTTCGAGCTAAGACTTTTACTATAGAAAAACTTCAACCAAAGGAGAAATTGTTTGTATAGAAAAACTTCTTCCAACGAAGTTACTTTCTTTATAAAAAATCTTCATTCAAAGAAGACACTTTTTCTATAGAAAAATCTTCCAACGAAGACACATTTTCTACAGAAAAACATCTTCCAACGAAGACACATTTTCTATAGAAAATCATCTTCTAACGAAGACACTTTTTCTATAGAAAAACATCTTTAAACGAAGAAACTTTTTCTATAGAAAAACATCTTCCATCGAAGACACTTTTCCTATAGAAAACATCTTCCAACAAAGACACTTTTTCTATAGAAAAACATCTTCTAACGAAGACACTTTTTCTATAGAAACACATCTTTCAACGAAGAAACTTTCTATAGAAAAACTTATTCCAACGAAGACACTTTTTCTATAGAAAAACATCTTTTAACAAAGACACTTTTTCTATAGAAAATTTTCTACCAAACAAGACAGTTTTTATACAACTTTTGCCAACGAAGACTCTTTTTCTAAAGAAAAACTTCTTCAAACGAAAACTTTTTCCTTACGAAAAATTTACTTCGAAGACAACTTCAACTTCTTCCAACAAAGACTCTATTTCATATCAAAAACTGTCTAAGAAAAACAAATGTTTACCCCTTTTTCTAAGTCCTAGCTAGACATTAAATCTGTACGCAAAATAGTACCTTTTCCTTAAGCCCCGATCTAACACACCACTAACCATCACCAGTAATAATAAAAATAATATTTAAAGTAAAAAAGAAGATAGCGGCGGCAATATACAAATGTTTACCACCAACAGGTCATCACTACTGCATACAATAAACATACTACGTTTCTTTTATTTTTTATTATTTTGTTGTTGTTGTTGTTGTAGTTTTTCTTAAATCAACAATGAATGGTGATAGTAACAGCAGCAGCAACAACAACTTTAAAATTTCTTATACGACTCCTAGACCCATAAACCCAAACACATACATACGGACAAACAAACCGTCACTGATAAATAGACAACTGTGAGCACACGGTGTAAATAAAGATAGAAAAACAAAACAAAAAACACATTCAGAGAGACAGGAGTTGTGTATTAAAAATATGTAAAATTTGCGTTCATTTCCTTAATAAACTCAAACGTGTAAGCATCGTATATGATTTTACAACACGAACCACAAAAAAAGACTAAATTAAATAAATCGTAAGCAAAAAAAAAAAAAAAAGTCGTAAACAGTTTTCATGGAGAATTGTGAGAAAACACGTATGTATTGATTTTAATTCTCCCAAAAATAAAAACAAAAGAAACTGTTAACCCTAGCGATAACCTTTGGGGTCAAAGGGGAGTTAAGTTAAATAAAGTGTGTGTGTGTTTTTTTTTTTTTCATTAACAGCTATTAAAAGTGTGTTAGTGAGTGTGTGTGTGTGTGTGTGTCACTCACCAATTATAAAGGTTTAAAGAGAAAGTTTGGGGATATAGTTATTTGTGTGTATGTGTGAATGTTTAATGAAAAGTTTCAAGGTCATTATCAATGCTTGGTCAAGATCTTAATAATAATAAAAATATCTTCTTTCAAACACATTTTTCTATCGAAAAAGTGTCTTTTTTCCAACACATATTTCTAAAGAAATAATAGAAAAGATTTTCTATGGGAAGAGACTTCTTACGTACACATTTTTCTATAGAAAAAGTGACTTCTTTAAAAAACATTTTTCTATAGAAAATTTGTCTTCATTCGAATACATTTTTATATAGAAAAATTATCTTCATTCGAGCACATTTTTCTATAGAAAAATCGTCTTCATTCGAATGCATTTTTCTTTAGAAAACTGTCTTCTTTTGAACACATCTTTATTCGAGCACATTTTTTATAGAAAGAGAGTTTTCATTCGAATACATGTTTTCTATGGAAAAGTGTCTTCTGTCGAGCATATTTCTCTATAGAAAAATATCTACTTTCGAACATATTTTCTATCAATAAAGTGGCTTAATTCGAACACATTTTCTTTCGAGAAAGTGTCTTCTTTCGAACACATTTTTATAAAGAAATATTATCCTCATTCGAGCAGATTTGTCTATAGAAAAAGTATCTTCATTCGAACACATTTTTCAATAGAAAAAAGTTTTCATTCGAATGAATATTTCTTTAGAAAACTGGCTTGTTTTGAACACATTTTTCATAGAAAAAAGATAGCAGACTTTTCTGTAGAAAAAGAATCCTCATTCGAGCATATTTTTATAGAAAAAGAGTCTTCATTCGAATACATGTTTTCTATGGAAAAGTGTCTTCTTTCGAGCATCTTTTTCGAAAACATTTTTTATCAAAAAGTGTCTTCATTCGTATACATTTTCTATCAAAGAAGTGTCTTAATTCGAACATATTTTCTTTCGAGAAAGTGCCTTCTTTCGAAAACATTTTAATATAGAAAGATTATCTTCATTCGAGCAGATTTGTCTATAGAAAGAGTATCTTCATTCGAGCATATTTTTCTATAGAAAAAGAGTCTTCATTCGAACGCATTTTTATTTAGAAAACTGTCTTCTTTTGAATACATTTTTCATAGAAAAATGATAGCAGATTTTTATTGTTAACATTACTGCCAATATCCTCATTCGAGCATATTTTTTATAGAAAAAGAATCTTCATTCGAATACATGTTTTCTATGGAAAAGTGTCTTCTTTCGAGCATCTTTTTCTATAGAAAAGTATCTTCTTTCGAACACATTTTTTATCAAAAAAGTGTCTTCATTCGTATACATTTTCTATCAAAATAGTATCTTAATTCCAACACATTTTTATAAAAATAGATTATCTTCATTCGAGCACATTTTTCTATAGAAAAAGAGTCTTCATTCGAACGCATTTTTCTTTAGAAAACTGTCTTCATTTTTTATAGAAAAAAACGAGAAGATTTTTCTATAAAAAAAGTATCCTCATTCGAGCATATTTTTTATAGAAAAAGAGTCTTCATTCGAATACATGTTTTCTATAGAAAAGTTTCTTCTTTCGAACATATTTTCTATCGATAAAGTGTCTTAATTCGTACACATTTTCTATCAAAAAACTGTCTTTATTCAAAGACATTTTCTTTCGGAAAGTGTCTTCAATCGAACACTTTTTATTATAGAAAAAGTATCTTCATTCGCACACATTTTTCTATCGAAAAAGTGTTTTCTTTCGAACACATATTTCTATAGAAAAAGAGTTTCCTTTTGAACTCGTTTTTCGATAGAAAAAATCTAAAACATTTTTCTAAATCAAATACTAAATGGATAAATAAGGGTTAAAGCAAATTTTCAATAAAACCACAAATTTAGCAACAACAACAAAAACTAAAACTAAAACATTTTCCTTTCTTTATAATTTTAGATTTTTGCATGTTGCTGTTGAATTTTCTACGCAATTAAACGATGTCATGTTATCAACATCTACATCATATTATAACAACAACAACAACAAGAAAACTAACACAACAAGCAGCAGCAACAACTACAACAACAATAAAATCGACAATAACACTAAACAACCCAGCAGTAGCAGCAGCAACAACTACAAGAGACATTATTATCAATTTGAACAACATCTACAGCAGCAGTTAAAACTTGAACAACATCTTTTGTATTTATTGTTGTTGCTGTTTATGGTACAATTGCAAAAAAGTCGCACAAAATATAAAGAAATAAAAACAAAAAATTCAGCTCTCCTTTGAATTTTTTCAAAGGCAGCTGGAGAAACAAGACAGCAGCAACATTATCATCAAAAGAAAAAAAGAAAAATCAAATCAACATCACATTGTTAAAAAGTAAATCCAATGGAAAATGATGACGATGATGTTTTACGTAAACAACAGCTTTAAAAGCAACAACAACAGAAACTATAGTAATACTACAACAGCAGAAGTGACTGCCAGCAGCTGTAGGAGTATAAATAGTTGCAATAGTTGTTGTATTGGCAGTAATGTTAACAATAAAATAACGTTGAAACAACAAAAAATTTATAATATTGAAAGGACTGATAATGTAAACATTAAAGACAGCAGCAACAGCATAAACAACAACCACAGCAGCAACATTAGCGACAATTACGACAACAGAAAACGACAAAGCGTTACAAACTTAAACGATAATGAAGATGAGAATCTAAAAAATCAACATTATTGCAGCAGCAATGACACTAGTTACACAACAACAGAAACAGCTCAACAATGTTTAAAATTAACGACAACAACAGCAGCAACAAATATTAGAAATCGAGGGAATAGCAGCAATACAACAACATCGTCAGCGTCATTAACACAACAACAACAGCAACGGCAAAGGAGGTGTTTAAACGACAACCACAACAACAACAACTATAGCCACATTATTATTAGTAGTAGTAAAAACAACAATAGCAGTAGTAACAGCACCAGTAGTAGCAGTTGCCAACAAAATTGTTTTCGTTGTAGTTTTCATAATAGCAAAACAGCAGCAGCAACAACAGCGAACAATTTCTGTTGCACATCAACAACAACATCATCATCGGTATCATCATCAACAACCTCGACCCGTAAATGTAAAAATTTTAGCCTTAAAGCAACTACTGGCAACAGTAGCAGCCATCAACCCCATTCACGTCGTAGCATTAGTAGAAATATCGGTGTTAGTAGTGGTGGTGTTGGCCGTGGTGGTATCATATTCAACGTCCATAACATCATTAGCCTTTTTGGCCTTCAGCTGTGTTGTCTCCTGCTGTTGCGGCTAACACATTTAGCCACTGGTCTTGCTGTTGGTGTAGACTCAACAAATGCAAATCTCACAGATTTGGGTAGTCCCGGTATGTATTTTATATCCTTTATGCAAAAAAAAAAATTAAAACTGTAGCAATACATTAGCAACATTATTGATTTTTTATGTTCCGTTCAGTTTTATTTTTTTTTTTTTTTATAATGCTGGCATATTATTTTATTTTTTTTTGGAGGGAAATTAACCTAAATAAACTTTGGTTTGTTTTCTCTCGCTCTTCCTCATAGTCCTTTGCCAGCAAGAGGTATTAACAATATAATCAACAACAAAAGTTTTCTGTTTTACTGCTACCAAAATTTCCTTCCTATAACTCTTTTTTAATTTACTTATTTTTTTTTTTTTCTATAAAAAAGAAAAAAACAATTCAAAACAGAAATGTTCAGGATAAAAAGTGGTGGTGAAATCATAAAACAGTAATTTAAAGGTATAAATTGTTTAAATGAACGTGAAATTAGAATTGAATAGAAATTTTATAACTAGAAAACGATCCTAGTGATGGATTTCTGGTAATCTTAGTAGCTAAAAGTTTTGAATATTTTTAATAGAAAAGGTATCTTCTTTCGAACATATTCTTGTACAGAAAACATTTTTCCATAGAAATGTGTCTTCTTCCGCACAAAGTATAGAAAAAGTGTTGTCTTTCGAACACACTTTTTCTATGGACCAAAGACTAGATTATATGTGGAGAAGACCCTGTAGAGAAGACCAATCTTTTAAAAAAAACTTTATTTTAAAACTATGGACTAGACTATAGACTAGACTGTATACTAGACTATAGACTAGACTATAGACTAGACTATAAACTAGACTATAGACTAGACTATAGGACTAGACTATAGACTAGACTATAGACTAGACTATAGACTAGACTATAGACTAGACTATAGACTAGACTATAGACTAGACTATAGACTAGACTATAGACTAGACTATAGACTAGACTTTAGACTAGACTATAGACTAGACTATAGACTAGACTATAGACTAGACTATAGACTAGACTATAGACTAGACTATAGACTAGACTATAGACTAGACTATAGACTAGACTATAGACTAGACTATAGACTAGACTATAGACTAGACTATAGACTAGACTATAGACTAGACTATAGACTAGACTATAGACTAGACTATAGACTAGACTATAGACTAGACTATAGACTAGACTATAGACTAGACTATAGACTAGACTATAGACTAGACTATAGACTAGACTATAGACTAGACTATAGACTAGACTATAGACTAGACTATAGACTAGACTATAGACTAGACTATAGACTAGACTATAGACTAGACTATAGACTAGACTATAGACTAGACTATAGACTAGACTATAGACTAGACTATAGACTAGACTATAGACTAGACTATAGACTAGACTATAGACTAGACTATAGACTAGACTATAGACTAGACTATAGACTAGACTATAGACTAGACTATAGACTAGACTATAGACTAGACTATAGACTAGACTATAGACTAGACTATAGACTAGACTATAGACTAGACTATAGACTAGACTATAGACTAGACTATAGACTAGACTATAGACTAGACTATAGACTAGACTATAGACTAGACTATAGACTAGACTATAGACTAGACTATAGACTAGACTATAGACTAGACTATAGACTAGACTATAGACTAGACTATAGACTAGACTATAGACTAGACTATAGACTAGACTATAGACTAGACTATAGACTAGACTATAGACTAGACTATAGACTAGACTATAGACTAGACTATAGACTAGACTATAGACTAGACTATAGACTAGACTATAGACTAGACTATAGACTAGACTATAGACTAGACTATAGACTAGACTATAGACTAGACTATAGACTAGACTATAGACTAGACTATAGACTAGACTATAGACTAGACTATAGACTAGACTATAGACTAGACTATAGACTAGACTATAGACTAGACTATAGACTAGACTATAGACTAGACTATAGACTAGACTATAGACTATACTAGACTATATACTAGACTATAGACTAGACTATAGACTAGACTATAGACTAGACTATAGACTAGACTATAGACTAGACTATAGACTAGACTATAGACTAGACTATAGACTAGACTATAGGATAGACTATAGACTAGATATAGACTAGACTATAGGCCTAGCACTATAGACTAGACTAAGACTATAGACTAGACTATAGACTAGACTATAGACTAGACTATAGACTAGACTATAGACTAGACTATAGACTAGACTATAGACTAGCATATAGACTAGACTATAGACTAGACTATAGACTAGACTATAGACTAGACTATAGACTAGACTATAGACTAGACTATAGATAGACTATAGACTAGACTCTAGACTGACTAACTATAGACTAGACTATAGACTAGACTATAGACTAGACTATAGACTAGACTATGACTAGACTATACTAGACTATAGACTAGTAGACTATAGTCTAGTCTATAGTCTAGTCTATAGACTAGTCTATAGTCTAGTCTATAGTCTAGTCTATAGCCTAGTCTATAGTCTAAAACTGTAGATTACTTTATATAATTAACTATAGCTGAGACTAGGCATAGTCAATTGAGTAACTTTTAAAGTTCTTTAAATAACCACATAAAATGAATGGGTCCTTCGAAACCTCAAAACAAATTCTTCAAAATTTTATTCTTTTAAAGCACTCTCTTTGTTCAATTTAATCTTAAAAAAAACGTTATTCTATCATTCTCTTTCCACCAAATATAACGATGACAAAACAATAATAACAACATGAAATACAACAACCGCTACAGTAATAACAACAAAATAATACAACTTATGACTATATTTTGACATTTTCCTAATAATGCTCGTCGTTGTCGTACTCTCTCGTACTATATTATGAAAAAGGAAAATGTCACATAATAATAAAATCGTTAACCCTAATTATTTTATCATTTTTTTGTTTTCGTTCGTTAACAATTTTATTGAGATTAATATTTACAAGTAGCTTCGCTGCAGTAGCAGTTTAACCGAAAAAATAACAAAAAACAAGTAAAAATCATTTCAATTTTAGGTAAATTTTTTTATTAAATGTATCTACGACATTGTACTATGTTTGGTTGTTAGCAAAATTACAGGTAATCAAGGTTGTTTTGGGTATTTTTTTTTTTTGCTATTTTTTTTTTTAACTTAAGCCTTTAAGTATATTTTAGATAAATTTTCCATAATTTTTAAAAATACATGGTATTGTATGTATTTGGCTTAAACTAAGCAATGGATTTGTTTTAAATTTAATAAGTATTTAGGTATTTGGGTTTTTTTATGGGGCAAATTAAACAATTGTTTAAAAAAACCTTGAGGTTTATTTTTAATTTCTATGGTTTTATTAAAAGGTAATTTGAATACATTTGTTATTAACATTTTATTTGAAATTATGTTGACTTTATTGCTGCAAATAATCACCGCGTTAAACTGTAATCTTCAGTTTAAATTCATATATTTAGTTAAATTATCTTAAAAATTTGTTGTAATCCTCTTTTTGGTTTAATTTTAAACATTAATATTATGATGATTTTTTCATTTTATTTTCGTTTTTTTGCTTGGCTGGTAGTGTGTTTGGAGGGATTATTGACTAAACTTTATAATTTGTATCTTAAAGATGTCTTGTCTTGTTTGTCTGTCTGTCGGCCTGCCTGTATAGACTTTAGTTGTTTTACTTTTTGTTTTCGTAACAAGTTGCCTTAAATCATTAATCATATTTTTTTGTTTTCTTCTTTTTTTGAAAGCTAAATTTAATATGAATTTCATGTGTGAAATTTAAAATGAGTTTTTGTTTGAGGTATTAGTTTGAAACAATATTTTGTGGTTGAAGAAAATACATTTATAATATTGTCATCATTTTGGTTAAATTAAAATAAAATATGTTGTCGTTGTTGTTTTTTTTAACATGATCCGAAATTATTTAATATTTACCTAGACCCACTGACCATATTTAATTTGACATTTTACACTTGTCAAAATTTGAATAATTACGAAAATATAAAATTTGTTTTTGAAAATGCTAAAATATAAAACTTTCTTACCTTAGGGGTAATTTAAAATTACTATATCGAGGAGTGTTACTAAAATGAAATTGATATACTATTTTGCAAATGAGTTCTTTAGCCGTTTTAAATTTCTTTGTTGAGTAACCAAGCCCTGATGATGAAATAGGCTTGTCTAGGGTTCTAAAGTTGTAACAAAAGTCGATAATAAGACTTTTTACACCACTATAGTGGGGGGGCTATTATGCGTTTGTGCTGATGTTTGTAACACCCAAAAATATTGGTATATCAATCGGCTCAGAATCACTCTCTTAGTCGATTTAGCTATGTCCGTCTGTCCGTCCGTCTGTGTGACCAAGTAAACCTTGTATGCACCCTACAGATCCCAATTTTCAAGATTTGGCACATACTCTTTTGACAAAAAGACAAAGCCTATTGCAAATCGTTAAAATCGGTGCCTTATTTCGTATAGCCCACATACAACCGTACCCCCGAATAGGGATTTTGAGCTCTTAAATATGTTAAATGTTCTTCTATCACTTCAAAAATAGGCAAAAGTTTTTACACACGTTATGATCAGGCCTCATTTGACCCTATCCCCCATACAAAGAAAATGACTTGATGGTCAAATATTCACTTATAAACACTAATGTCACGATGATATTCTGATTAAATAACTGATGTAGACGTAAATCCTTCTACCGATGTAGACGTAAATCCTTCTACATAAATTGATTACCCCTCTTTCAGTAAATTCCTTTTCGATCGAAGAATCAATCCATTACATATGTATACTAGCCGATTTAGGGCGTGAGCCCATACTAGAACACAATAAGAAACCGTAGATCGTGGTCGATCGAAAGCTAAAATATTTCAAAAATATGTTCCTATAACATCACAAAACCAACATTTAAAATCTGTGGGATAAACAAGTTATAAGAGCTTTTATTGGTTAAGGAAATTTCTCAAATTATGCTTAAAATGGTCCTTCTAACCTTCACCAAGTATAAAGGTATGACTTGTTATACACAAACCGAAGTACTTCGCTGAAATTACTCGCTTTTGCAAATGGAGCTTCGAGCCTTTAACAATCTTCTATTTTGTATGCTTATGCATATGGTCCTACGAGCTTTAAATTTATGATAAAACAGTTTAAGTATCTAGGGTCAAAGAGTTTTGTTTGCAGTTTAGGACTTTCCGTTTAGTGAACAAAATCTACATTTAGGTGGGTAGGTAATTTGATAGGAGGATGTATACTACATCAACTCCGAAGAAATACACCTAGGCCACTATCGGCCCTGTTGTGCGCTCCTTATCATGAAAAAAAAGGGAACTGAATCAATTATTTTTCAGTGATTCATAAACTCAGTTTCCTGAACGTAATTCCTAAGAATCTTCCAATCAGTGTTAGTCAGGAATGTTATTTCCGGAATAACATCACTTCCAAGATACTTGGATCTAACTTCGACGAATGCCTGGCAGTGGCAAAGAAAGTGCTCCAGAGTTTCACTGTCCTCTCCACATGCTCTACATTCGTCTGAATCCGCACGTCCAATTTTGCATAGATGTGCTCGTAATCTTCATTTTAAGGAGATTTTTCGTCTTGCTCTCATCAGGGTCTACCCAATGTTTCATTATTCCAAAAGGCCTTATGGGATTCTCTCACCCATATTTTTAGTTCAGCTTTTGTTGCGTCGAATGGTTTCGCGTTAGTCAGGTTAACTGCCTCGAGCTCCCTTCCCTTTAAAGCTATTACATTCGCCCTTTCGTTACCGACTACTCCCGAGTGGGCTGGTACCCATATGATGTGAACCTTACCTCTGGGAGAGTATTCAGTTATCTACATTTAGCTCTCTGAAAGTGCCGTATATTCTCAAAAATATCTATCACAATCTTGTGGATAAGCTGGGTATTAAAAGAAGAAAAGAGCTTTTTATTCGACCAGACGAGAAAATGGTATTTCGAACCTTTGAAAG
This sequence comes from Lucilia sericata, assembly GCF_015586225.1. Classification (NCBI taxonomy): domain Eukaryota; kingdom Metazoa; phylum Arthropoda; class Insecta; order Diptera; family Calliphoridae; genus Lucilia; species Lucilia sericata. Next base: position 23,596 of record NW_023995642.1, on the reverse strand, counting down.
TATTTAAGAATTGTTACAAATAATTGAAATACTTCGGCCAGGGCTTTTCCAAATGGTCCTTCGAACCTTCTGAGTATTAAAAGAGGTATTGAAGCTCCTTTTCACTCATTTAACTTTTGAGAACACAGCGCTTCGTTTCAGAAAACAACTACTTTTGAGTAAAGCTTTTGATTGAAGAAGACTAAAATATGGTCCTTCGAACCTTTAAAAACATAAAATCACAATACATAGTTAAATTTTCTAAGATAACATATAGATATTTAGTTCTTGTTGTAATGATGTCAATGGTACTTCCCAAAGATAAGCAGGACTACTTCTTACATTTACATTGTTCAAAATTTTGCATTAAATCTATATAATTTTACATAAAATCAACCTCTCTGCACTATTTCTAACATTTCCATTGTTAAAATTAACCATGAAACCTGTTTCATCAACAGCAATAGCGTTATCGATTCGAGGAAATCAACATTTTCGGTAATTGTAATTGAAAATGAAAATTTGTGGTTTCATATTCATGGAAATCTATATACCATATAAAAATTTGATTAAACAGTGAAAATTTGCTAAATAAATAAATTACAAATATTTAAAATTTAACAATAAATGCAAACATTTCAATTAGTAGGAAATAGAGAACAACATAATTTGCAATGGGGGGAAAGAAATAAAAGCTAGAATTTAATAAAAATTCAATAAAATGTTAATTCATATGCACACCTTGCAAAAGCATTAATTCTATAACTCTAGTCATATCTAACCAACCATCATCCATCTATCTTTTATCCATATAAAAGCCATAAAGTCTAGACATGATAAAGTAACTTTTTAATGCGATTTAACTAGAAACAAAAAGAGCAAAAAAAAGCTTTAATTATAAAATCAACCATAGAAAAACACCTGTAAAGAAAAACTTTAAATATGACTAAACTAAAAAAAAATCTCTTTAACTACCAGCAAAACCTTCGTTTCAATTTACTCTAAATCCCTGCATAAAATGGACGCGTAACCTTATATTTTTTTTCAACATAATAATTGTAATTAAAGCTCATAAACTTTTTTTCTTGTTTAAAACCTAGTAATTTTTTGCTAAAAGGTATTAAACATATACATAAGTAGTTGGGGGAAAAAATAATGCATTTTAAAAAACACTTTACAAATATGGTCAAGAGTTTTTTTCTATCAAATTGTTTATATGAATTTATAATTTGATTCATAGATAGTGAAGTAACATAATAAATTTAATAACTAATAATTAAATTTGATTAATTATTATTGAATAAAATTAATCGATATTTTTAGGGCAAAATTTATAAGATTTAGTCATGAGGCTTCATTTTATAATGTTATATTTACACTTTGAAAAAAAGTTAGATGTTATTGAAAGTTTGGCGTTGCCATAGTTTAGGAATGTTGAGGCTTTTGGGTGACTAATGGCAGCTTATTGAAAATAGCATCGAGTGAAAAAAGTTTATGCTTCAAATCTCCATAAAGTCATCTATCCTTCCATCCTATCTTGTCAATAGATTAGTCCATATACATGTGTAATACCTAGTCAGCCAATGATCAATACATAGACTAGTCCATAGACTAGTTTGTACACAGACTAGTCGTTAGACTAGTCCATAGACCAATCATTAGACTACTCATCAGACTAGTCGATAGATCAGTTTTTAATCTAGTCCATAGACAAGTTCATAGATTAGCACGTAGACTAGTTCATAGACTAGTACATAGACTAGTAGATAACTAGTCATTAAACTAGTTCATACACTAGTCATTAGACTAGTCCACAAACTAGTCTTTAGGCTAGTCCATAGACTAGTCATTAAACTAGTTCATAGACTAGTCCATAGACTAGTACATAGATTAATCCATAGACTAATCAATAGACTAGTTTATATTCTAGTTGATAGACTAGTCCACAGATTAGTTCATAGACTAATACATAGACTAGTCATTAGACTAGTCCATCGACTAGTCATTAGACTAGTCCATAGACTAGTTCATAGACTAGTACAAAGACTAGTTCATAGACTAGTTCTAAGACTATTACATAGACTACTTCATAGATTAGTACACAGACTAGTCATTCGACTAGTCAATAGATTAGTCATTAGACTAGTCGTCAGACTAATCGATAGACCAGTTATTAGTGTCGTCCATAGACTAGTTAATAGATTAGTACATAGACTAGTCCATGTACTAGTACATAGACAAGTAGATAACTAATCATCAGACTAGTCCATAGACTAGTCCATAAACTAGTTAATACACTAGTCATTAGATTAGTCTTATACTAGTCCATATACTAGTTCATAGACTAGTACATAGACTAATCAATAGACTAGAACATATTCTACTAGATAGATTAGATATTAGACTAGATAGATTAGACATAGACTAGTCAATCAACTAGTCATTAGACTAGCCAATCAACTAGTCATTAGACTAGTCTATAGATTAGTTCATAGACTAGTCGATAGACTAGTCATCAGGCTAGTCAATAGATTAGTCATTAGACTAGTCCATTGACTAGTACATAGACTAGTTCATAGACTAGTACATAGAATAGCCAATAGACTTGTCATTAAACTAGCTCATAGACTAGTCATTAGTCTAGACAATAGACTATACCATAGACTTTTCATTAGACTAGTACATCGACTAGTCCATAGACTATTCATCAAACTAGTCCAAGGACTTGTTATTAGACTAGCCAACAGTCTAGTCCGAAGCCTAGTTCAAGTAGCAGACTAGATTATAGGTTAGTCCATAATCTAGTCATTGACTACTCCATAAAGTAGTATTTAGACTAGTTAGTTCATAGGCCATAAACTAGTCACTACACTAGCCAATAGATTAGTCCATAGACTAGTCAATAGACCAACCAATGGTCAAGTCCATAGACTACTCAATAGATTAACCAATAGTCAAATACATAGTCTAGTCCATAGACTACTTTAGCACTTGAGCTCTAGATCAGGCATCTATATAGTTCAACAAATGAACAAGAGAGCTCATTTAATAGTTGCTTGCCTATATCTGCTTTGGATGCAGAATTCAATTAGCAGCTTTTTTTTTTTAAAAACTCGGTCACGATAGAAAGTGCCAAAGTAACCCCTAAGTAACTTCCAAGAGTTTAAAACCATGAGAACTTAAAACACAGCACTTTCTAAAGAAATCATGTACATATTTAATTCTCCACTTTTTTACTCACAATTTTCTCTGAGTGTTACACAATTTAATGTTAAAGTTCAAACATTTCACAGACATAGTTTTGTGTAATACATTTTATGTTAAATATAAAATCAATTAAAATGCGGAAAACTTAAAAACACAAAAATCACAATTTCTAATATTTAACAAATACTTAACAATATATTAAATATATACATAATATTAATAATAGCTTTTAATAACGAAACATGAAAATCATGTTGCTATTTTGCAAATGATTTATGAGTCAATTTATTATGATTTTAATTTAGTCTCATAATCATAAAATATAAACAGAAAACAAAATATTTACTTGTATGTTTAAAAACATCATGTAACGTACAAAAAAAAAGATTAGAAAACTTTAATATGATTTA
>NW_023995642.1:0-15000 GCF_015586225.1 Lucilia sericata | reverse complement strand
ACAAAATGGAGATAGTGGACTTTAACCGAAACCTCATGATTACTTAAAAAGATATGAATATTATCCCCTATAGCAATGGAGTGAGTAGGGAACCAGTTCTCAAGGAATTTAAATAATTTAACTATAGACTAGACTATAGACTAGACTATAGACTAGACTATAGACTAGACTATAGACTAGACTATAGACTAGACTATAGACTAGACTATAAACTAGACTATAGACTAGACTATAGACTAGACTATAGACTAGACTATAGACTAGACTATAGACAAGACTATAGACTAGATTATAGACTAGACTATAGACTAGACTATAGACTACACTATAGACTAGACTATAGACTAGGCTATAGACTAGACTATAGACTAGACTATAGACTAGACTATAGACTAGACTATAGACTAAACTATAGACTAAACTATAGACTAGACTATAGACTAGACTATAGACTAAACTATAGACTAAACTATAGACTAGACTATAGACTAGACTATAGACTAGACTATAGACTAGACTATAGAGTAGACTATAGACTAGACTATAGACTAGACTATAGAGTAGACTATAGACTAGACTATAGACTAGACTATAGACTAGACTATAGACTACACAATAGACTAGACTATAGACTAGACTATAGACTAGACTATAGACTAGACTATAGACTAGACTATAGACTAGACTATAGACTAGACTATAGACTAGACTATAGACTAGACTATAGACTAGACTATAGACTAGACTATAGACTAGACTATAGACTAGACTATAGACTAGACTATAGACTAGACTATAGACTAGACTATAGACTAGACTATAGACTAGACTATAGACTAGACTATAGACTAGACTATAGACTAGACTATAGAGTAGACTATAGACTAAACTATAGGCTAGGCTAGACTATATACTAGTCTATAAATTGACTATTACGTGAAATAATTATCAAAAGTTTATAAGTTAGAAGAAGTACCAAAAATGTCGTAAAGGTACGGTATTTTTCGGCATTAAAAAGTACTGAATCTAACAAGTCTATAGCGTAATGAGGAAATATAATTTTAATTTAAAATTTATTTAGGAATGTATACCTTTAAATAACTGTTTGCTAAACTGCCACTGTTTTATGTTTTACTTCTTGTTAATTTTTAAATAACAGTTTTTCCTCAATTTCCTTTCATCACTTCACTCTATATGCTCTATCCTCCTATATATATGTATCTATCTCTCCCTCTTTCATAATATTAAATTTTCATTAATTTTCGTTTTCTTTTGACTGTGTGTGTGAAAAGAAGCGATTTTTCTTTCCTTTCCGGGAATGTGTTTTTTTTTCTTTTTCATTTTACTTGCAGGTTGTTGCAGTTTATAGTTGGATTTTTGTAAATGGATTGGTTTGGTTTGGTCCTTGGGTGAATGATAGCAGCTACATACATACACTAATTAGTAGAGAGCAGTTTTAAAGTGTATGACAATGCAAAATCATTATTATCGTCATCATCATCATCGTTGTTGCATCATCAAAGTCTTTCTTCATGATAATATTTCAATAATTTCTTTTATTTTCAGCCAATTACTAATTATTCTCTCCTTTACAGCTTATTTTAATAAATTTAAAAATTTTCACATTTTTTTGCAGCTTATTTAATTAAATTCTTTATCATAACCTTTTAATATTTTACAGGTTTTAATGAAATTTACTGAACTGCTGTTTATTTACGCACATATTTACTAATAAACGTTCACTTTTTTTTTTTTCTTGTGCATATTTTCAGTTATTAAATTAGTACAAATTTTAATTAAATATTTATTAAACATTTCTAGTTTATTTAAAATTTCCAGGTATAATATTAATTTCATTTTAATTTTCAGTCGTGCATACATAGTTAAAATTTAATTTGTGGAGGAAATCTGGTTGAAACTCAAAAAAACGCTAAACGTGGAAAATAGAAAATTATATTTAATATTAATTTTATTTTCAGCTAATGACGGTTAAAATGTTTTTAATGGTTAATTTAAATTTAAATTCAATTTTTTTCCTATTTCAGGCCACATTTTCTAGTCATTAATTATTAATTATTTAAATTTTTTTCTCTTTCTTTCTTTTACCAACAATTAGCTACAATTTTAATGGTGGTTTCATATGGTGTTTAAAGGATTGTATTCTTGATACATACATACATGGCTAATTAAGGATTAAGGACCTTTATGACTGTAATATTTACATATATAATTTATTTAAAAAATTTTATATACATATATTTCTCAAATTTCATAAAATTCTTTAAGAAATATTTTTGTTATATTCTCAGATTTTTTAAAGCTTATAAAACTTTTAGTTTAGAAATTATATATATATTTTTTTTTAATTTTCATTTATTATTTTGCTTTATAAAATGATTGTTAATAAAATCTACTTAAACGAAAATCTTTTGTGTTTAAATTATAACAAATATTAGGGATTTTAATAAAAAAACTAAATTTTGTATTTACACAAAGTAGATAATAAAAAGTAATAAAAAGAAAAAAACAAATCTGTAATATCATGAAAAGTATCTCGGACATTTTCTAGGAAATTCGAGTAGTTTCTAAACTATTCTCTATATATTGTAGTCTAAGGTCTTCAACATTGTCTAGTCCATATTTTTGACCATATTCTATAGTTATAGATTAACTTAGTCTTAACTATTGCATAGTCTACAGACCTGACTACAGTGTAGTCTACACACCTGACTATAGTCTAGTCTACAGTCTTGACTATAGTTTAGTTTATAATCTTGGCTACAGTCTAGTCTATAATCTTGACTATTGTCTTGTCTTTAGTCTTGAATATATTCTTGTCTATAATGTTGACTATAGCCTACTGTATAGAATTTACTATAGTTCTTAGTCTTGACTATAGTCTAGTCTACGGTCTTGATTATAGTTTAGTCTATAGTCATGGCTATAATTTAGACTATAATCTTGACTATTATCTAGTCTATAGTCTTGAATATATACTTGTCCATAATGTTGACTATAGCCTGTTGTATAGTATTGACTATAGTTCTTAGTTTTAACTGTAGTCTAGTCTATAATCTTGACTATTATTTAATCTATAGTATTGAATATAGTCTAGTCTATAGCCCTAACTATTGTCTGGTCTACAGTCTCCACAATTTTCTAGTTTATAATCTTTATGATTGTCAAGTCTATAGTCCTGTATATAGTCTAGTCTTTAGTTTTGATTACTGTCGGGTCTACAGTCTAGTCTATAATATTGACTATTATCTAGTCTACTGTCTTGAATATGGTCTAGTCTATAGTCTTGACTATTTTATTGACTAAATTCGAGTCTATAATCTTGACTATTATCTACTCTATAGTCTTGAATACATTATATAACCGACTGTATAGTCGTCACTACAGTTTTGTCCATAGTCTTGACTATAGTCTAGTCTATAATCTTAACTATTATGTACTCTATAGTCTATTCTATAATATTGAGCATATTCTACTGTATAGTCTTGTCTATAGTTTAGTCTGTAGTCTTGATTATTGTCTGGTCAATAGTATTGACTGTAGTCTGACTATTATCTACTCTATAGTAAAGAAACTGAACTATATTTTATTCTATAATCCTGACTATAGTCTGGTTTACTGTCTTGACTATAGTCTAGTATATATTCTTGTCTATAATGTTGACTATAGCCTACTTTATAGCATTGACTATAGTTCTTAGTCTTGACTATGGTCTAGTCTATAATCTTGACTATTGCTTAGTTTTTAGTCTAGAATATAGTCTAGTCTATAGTGTTGACTATTTTATTAACTACAGTCAAGTCTACAATCTTGAATATTATCTAATCTATAGTCTTGAATATACTCAGTCTATAATATTGGCTATAGCCTACTATATAGTATTGACTATAGTTTAGTTCATAGTCTATAGTTTAGTCTGTAGTCTTGACTATTGTCTAGTCTATAGGTGTGACTTCTACAGTGTTGACTATAGTCTGACTATTATCTGCTCTATAGTATAGAATATAGTTTAGTCTATAATCCTATATATATAGTCTATAATCCTATATATAGTCTAGACTATTACCTTGACAATTGTCTAGCCTATAGTCTTGACTATTGTCTGGCCTACTGTCTTGACTATAATCTAGTATAGTCTTGACTATCTTGAGTATATTCTAGTCTAAACTCTTGATAATATTCTAGACTGAAGTTAGGCAATAGTTCCGATTATAGTAAAGTCTTTAGTTCTTATTATAGTCTAGTCTTGATAATCGTCCGGTCTATAGTCTGATCCATATCATTGACTACAGCCTATAGACTGGTGTTTGGTCTTGACTATAATCTGGTCTATAGTCTGGAATATGCTCTTATGTATAGTATATAGCCTTGTAAGTATCTTGTCTAGTCTAGTGCCTTGACTTGAATATGGTAGGTAGGGTAGTTACCTACCATATTGACTTGAATATAGTCCTATGTACTATATAGTATTTCTAGTATATAGTCTTGACTAGTCCATAGTATTGAATATTATCTAATCTATAGGCCTGGCTCTAGTGCAGTCTGAAGTCTTAAGTATTACCTAGTCCATAGTCTTAACTTTAGTGCAGTCTTGACTCTGCAGTCTTGACTAGCGTCTAGTACAGTCCGTAGCGTTAATTTAAAAATTTTAACAATGCCAAGTACATATCAAAGAAATGTTTAAATACTTGGTATTTGTTAGTAAAAAGTTTATTATTATTTTCTTTGTTGTTGCCAAAAATACAAAAGTATTTCAATTGTATATAATGAAGCCTCATTTGCGGGTCAAAGCTAGAATGTACATAGTTAAAACTAGGCAAAGTTTATATTTTAATTATGTTAATTTTTTTTTTTTTGAAAATTTTCTTTCTACAAAAACTTCTAACACTTCTCAACCTTCTATGGGAGATGTTGATGCTGGTGTATGATTTTGTTGATGGAGTGATAATGGTTTTGTTGAGCTCATTTTAGGTTGAAATTAAACAAACCAAACATTTGCAGGCTTTCAATTTAATTACACTTTTCATTTCTATTCTCTGTGTTTTTTTTTGTCTAGTTTTTCATTAAAATTTAGTTTGGATTTTTTTTATCCTTAAAAATGTTTATTTTTTTTACTTTTGCTGCAATTTAAATTCATTTAAACACTTTCTTTCTCACTCGAGTTTTTCATAATGTTATTTTTGTTCTTTCCGTTTAATAATATTAAAATTAATTTTATGATTTAATTCGCCAGCTCTTTACACTTCTTATTTGTTAACCCCACCCCCAACTTCCCTTATTTGTGGGGCATTTTTGTCGATGTGAGGAGATTTAAATCTTTTAAAATAAAATCTCCATGTTTTACGGTCTAGTGATTAAAACTGATTTTAATATTTAAATATATAGTTGTTGTTGGTTGGTTGCTTGCCCAATTTTTATTTTAATTTTTGGCCTCGTGCTTACATTTAGTTTTTACTAACATTTTTTTCGTTTTTTTTTTATAAATTAAAATAATCTTTTTTACGAAAAAAAAAAGATAAAAACGAAATAAAAATGAAAATGTTGTTTTGCATAAATTATCCATGGTTTAAAATTGTTTTCTGTGGGAATATATTTTGTAAATTAACATATTTTTAATACCCTACACAAAGTAATTGCTGTGAACAGATGTTAAAATTTGTTTCCATCTTGTAGGTAAAAGATTTATAGGTGAGTTTTGCTATTGGTGACAAAAATTAGAGAAATTTTATTTTACTTATGTTGCTTTTGTTTATTGACGTTGAAAATATTAGAGAATCAGAGACCAATACTTTAACATGTATTTTGAAGTCTCCCTATCGGCTGCAAATAAACCGCGGTACTTTCTGAATACACTTTCTTTCAGAAAAGTACTCTAAGAATTAGTCGATGGGATATTTGATCACATGCACCGTAAGAAAAGTTAATTGTTATCCTTGTAAATTGCACCCAATGCAACTTTGAGAAATTTATTCTCATTCGCCTTATAGACCAGACATTGACCTAACTAACTAACATTGACCTAACTAACTACCATTGACCTAACTAACTATTTTGACTATTATCTAACCTGTAGTCTTGAATATATTCTTGTATATAATGTTGACTATAGCCTACTGTACAGTCTTGACTATAGTTTAGTTCTTTGTCTTGACTATAGTCTAGTCTATAAACATGACTATTGGTTAGTCTACAGTCTTAACTCTCTAGACTACAGTCTCGACTGTAGTCTAGTTTATAATCTTAACTATTGTCAAGTCTATAGTCCTGAATATAGTTTACTATTTATTCCTGATTATTGTCTGGTCTACAGTAGTGTCTATAATCAAATCTGTAGTCTTGAATATATTCTAGTCTATAATATTGACTGAAGCCTATTGTATGGTCTTGACTAGTCACTAGTCTGTACTAACTAACTAACTAACTAACTAACTACTACTAACTAACTAACTAACTAACTACTAACTAACTAACTAACTAACTACTAACTAATTAACTAACTACTAACTAACTAACTAACTAACTAACTACTACTAACTAACTAACTAACTAACTACTAACTAACTAACTAACTAACTAACTAACTAACTACACTAACTAACTAAATAACTAACTATCTATCTATCTATCTATCTATCTATCTATCTATCTATCTATCTATCTATCTATCTATCTATCTATCTATCTATCTATCTATCTATCTATCTATCTATCTATCTATCTATCTATCTATCTATCTATCTATCTATCTATCTATCTATCTATCTATCTATCTATCTATCTATCTATCTATCTATCTATCTATCTATCTATCTCTCTATCTATCTATCTATCTATCTATCTATCTATCTATCATATATCCATCCATCCATCCATCTATCTATCTATCTATCTATCTATCTATCTATCTATCTATCTATCTATCTATCTATCTATCTATCTATCTATCTATCTATCTATCTATCTATCTATCTATCTATCTATCTATCTATCTATCTATCTATCTATCTATCTATCTATCTATCTATCTATCTATCTATCTATCTATCTATCTATCTATCTATCTATCTATCTATCTATCTATCTATCTATCTATCTATCTATCTATCTATCTATCTATCTATCTATCTATCTATCTATCTATCTATCTATCTATCTATCTATCTATCTATCTATCTATCTATCTATCTATCTATCTATCTATCTATCTATCTATCTATCTATCTATCTATCTATCTATCTATCTATCTATCTATCTATCTATCTATCTATCTATCTATCTATCTATCTATCTATCTATCTATCTATCTATCTATCTATCTATCTATCTATCTATCTATCTATCTATCTATCTATCTATCTATCTATCTATCTATCTATCTATCTATCTTATCTATCTATCTATCTATCTATCTATCTATCTATCTATCTATCTATCTATCTATCTATCTATCTATCTATCTATCTATCTATCTATCTATCTATCTATCTATCTATCTATTTATCCCACTAACTTACTAACTAACTATGTTTTACTTTTGGGTTTTTCATTTTAATTTAAAAAATTGTGAAATTTCCGTACTTTCGGATAACACGATGTATATCAAGGTATTTCTAATAGCTTTCTTTTTCTTATTAACTTCAAAATAACCATAATTCTAACTTAAAAAGTGTTTTACATAGTCTGATCTGCTCGCACAAAATTGTATCTTATTAGTTTTAATTTGTTTTCTATAGACATAATTCCAATATATTTAAGTAGATAGTACTAAAATACATACATACATATAATATTAACTTGGTTGGTTAGAGTATAAGTATTTCATTATCATAATTGTCAAAATATAATTTGTTAGTTTTAGAGATTAGTTTTATACAATGAATAAAACAAAAATGGAAATTAAAACTAATGCTGATTGTATGTAAAAATTAGTTCATTAGTTGGCTAAAAATATTTTACTATATTTGTTCCCCCTTATAAAGTGTTGGCACACAAACACAACTAAAATAATAAACATACATACATATCATTACATATTATAAAATTTAAAAATAGTTTTCGATATTAAAATATCTATTGTACAATTTATAAATTTAAACATATGTTACAGTTTTAGTGGTGTATTTCTATTTTAAGCTGATCTTATAAATTAAAATTTAAAATGTAACATTTTAAATAAAAACACACAAAAATTGTGTGAAATTAAGTTTTTAAAAACATTGAGATTATGTTTTATAAATTAAGCAATTTGCATAAATAATTTTGATAAATATTTCTAAACAATAAAATATTGAAAATTTATTAAAGCTTTTTTTAAAAAAGCCGCCTTTTGTTTGCCAAACGTATTGTATATGGTTTAGTTAATTATAATTATGGAATACAATTCTTGTTTTATTATTAATTTGATTGTGTCTTATCAGAAGAATGTGTATTGACCGCGACTAATGGGTCCAGTTAAATTTGTTTACAAAACACCTAAAGGGTCTACTGTTATGATTCGAAGTTGGAGAAGTGGAAATAACAAACAATGACAGATCATTAATTTATTAATGCTATAGACTTTGGTAAATTAAAAAAATTGTTTAAAAACACACAATAATTTTTGTGTCTAAATTAGCATGTAAACGAAATAAATTTAAATTCTAAGATTTACTTTAATAAATTCCCCAAAATACTTTAGCGCTGCAAAAGTTTTTTTTAGCTATAAAAATCCATAATTTTAATATCATCTAATTGATTATCATATTACTGTCATTTCCCTAATATTATGATGCTTTCAGAAATCCATTTACTTTCGATTTTAAAACAAACAAATTTCTTGCCTGCACTTGGCTTTATTCTTAATGACTGCGATAACAGTTTGCCTTAATTATGATCCATTTACGAAAATGCAAACAAAGAAAAATAGAAAAGGACACAAAAAAAAAATGAAAACAAATAAAATACTAAAATCCAAGATTATAATTAAAACAACAGGATCATAAATTTAAAAGCTTATCTTGACGTTGAAAAACAAAATAAATACATGAACTGAAAAACTAAAAGGAAGCAAAAAAACGAATTAAATCCTGTTTCGTATTTGCTTGCAACAAAAGTCAAAATGTGGAGAACAGAAAAAAAGGAAATAAAAATTAATATGGAAGAGAGCAAAAAAAAAATTGTACAAAACGTAATAATAACAATAAAAATATAAACTACAATAACAAAAAAAAAACAAACACACAACATGATAATGACTCATTCATTTTGTAACTCTGATAATGAGGTTGTGATGATGATGACAAATTTAACCAGGGGCAAAAGGATGATGACGATGATGGCCTGACCGAACATGCTGTAAAACTACTACTACCAGTTAAGAGTTGAATATTATTTTAAAATGAATGCACGAGTGTGGTCTGATAAGTTTAGATCTAGTATGGTTCTAATTCAGTTCTAGTTCAGTTCTCGTTGAGTTCTACTTCAGTTATAGTTCAGTTCTAGTTCAGTTCTAGTTCAGTTCTAGTTGAGCTCTACTTCAGTTCTAGTTCAGTTCTAGTTCAGTTCTAGTTCAGTTCTAGTTCAGTTCTAGTTCAGTTCTAGTTCAGTTCTAGTTCAGTTCTAGTTCAGTTCTAGTTCAGTTCTAGTTCAGTTCTAGTTCAGTTCTAGTTCAGTTCTAGTTCAGTTCTAGTTCAGTTCTAGTTCAGTTCTAGTTCAGTTCTAGTTCAGTTCTAGTTCAGTTCTAGTTCAGTTCTAGTTCAGTTCTAGTTCAGTTCTAGTTCAGTTCTAGTACAGTTCTAGTTCAGTTCTAGTTCAGTTCTAGTTCAGTTCTAGTTCAGTTCTACTTCAGTTCTAGTTCAGTTCTAGTTCAGTTCTAGTTCAGTTCTAGTTCAGTTCTAGTTCAGTTCTAGTTCAGTTCTAGTTCAGTTCTAGTTCATAGTTCAGTTGTAGTTCAGTTTAGTTCAGTTGTAGTTCAGTTCTAGTTCAGTTCTAGTTCAGTTATAGTTCAGTTCTAGTTCAGTTCTAGTTCAGTTCTAGTTCAGTTCGAGTTCAGTCTAGTTCAGTTCTAGTTCAGTTCTAGTTCAGTTCTAGTTCAGTTCTAGTTCAGTTCTAGTTCAGTTCTAGTTCAGTTCTAGTTCAGTTCTAGTTCATTTCAGTTCTAGTTCAGTTATCAGTTCGTTAGTTCAGTTCTAGTTCAGTTCTAGTTCAGTTCTAGTTCAGTTCTAGTTCAGCTTCTAGTTCAGTTCTAGTTCAGTTCTAGTTTCAGTTCTAGTTCAGTTCTATCAGTTCTAGTTCAGTTCTAGTTCAGTTCTAGTTCAGTTCTAGTTCAGTTCTAGTTCAGTTCTAGTTAGTCTAGTTCAGTGTTCTAGTTTCAGTTCTAGTTCAGTTCTAGTTCAGTTCTAGTTCAGTTCTAGTTCAGTTTCTAGTTCAGTTCTAGTTCAGTTCTAGTTCAGTTCTAGTTCAGTTCTAGTTCAGTTCTAGTTCAGTTCTAGTTCAGTTCTAGTTCAGTTCTAGTTCAGTTCTAGTTCAGTTCTAGTTCAGTTCTAGTTCAGTTCTAGTTCAGTTCTAGTCAGTTCTAGTTCTAGTTCAGTTCTAGTTCAGTTCTAGTTCAGTTCTAGTTCAGTTCTAGTTCAGTTCTAGTTCAGTTCTAGTTCAGTTCTAGTTCAGTTTGTAGTTCAGTTCTAGTTCAGTTCTAGTTCAGTTCTAGTTCAGTTCAAGTTAAAGTAGTTTATATTATATTAAATAGAATTTTGAATTCAATTGCAATTAATAAACAGTCCTCGTTGGCAATTTTAACTTGAACAGGTTAAAACATATAAAAATAAAACATTATCAACATCAAAACCAGCAACAAAAAACAACAATAATAACAACTATTATAAAATAAAATAATAAAAATAAAAACAGCATAAACAGAAAGGACACAAACAAAATACATAAACGAAGAAACTAAAATCGAATTGTATGTCTGTCAGATCGTTTGTTTGTATGTCTGTCTGTCCGAGTGTCCGTCTCTTGACTACCACTGCTACTAGATGTTAATTTGAACAAAGTACATAAATGTCACAAACAGAAACATTTACTTTACTACTCGTACTTTAAACTACTTTCAACCACACAAGCAAACATACATACATGCATGTCCCCTAAGTTTTGTTTAGGTTAATATTAGTTTGTACGCCCGTCCGTCCCTCGGTCCATGCTAGCTACTTGACTGGCTTTTGTATGAGTGTGTCCCATGTTTTTTCCAACTTTTAGTTTTTGCGTGTATCCTGCAGTAATATAAAGCACATACACTTAAAAACATACTGAGACAAACATATAAAATGTTCACATAAATAAAATGTCAGTTAAATACAGAAATAATAGCAGTTCTACGCCATTGCCACCACCATCACTACTACATAATATCTTACTACAGCATATCCCCCTGTTCTTCTTTACCACCAAAAAACCCATGGTTACACCTCATCATCTCATTTATTCGCTTAAATAGTACTATGTAAAAATTCATGTTAAACTCGTAATTTACAAGTGCATTTTTCATGTTTGTTTTTGTTATTTGGTTTTTGTTTTAAAAATTGTATATGAAACAACAAAAAATCCAAAGATTCATAACAGAGATACCCGTTTTGGGCGCCGAGTGGCAGATTTGGTATCATTTTCATGAAAAACTAGTTATAGTTTAATTAATATACTGATTTATAGCATTTTCTTTAAAATTAAAAATTTTCAAAAGTATTTAGTTCCGTTTCTAGTTCAGTCCTTGTTCAGTTCTAATTCAGTTCTAGTTCAGTTCTAGTTCAGTTCTAGTTCAGTCTTCTAGTTCAGTTCTAGTCATTTACAGTTCTAGTTCAGTTCTAGCTTCAGTTCTAGTTCAGTTCTAGTTTCAGTTCTAGTTCAGTTCTAGTTCAGTTCTAGTTCTAGTTCAGTTCTAGTTCAGTTCTAGTTCAGTTCTAGTTCAGTTCTAGTTCAGTTCTAGTTCAGTTCTAGTTCAGTTCTAGTTCAGTTCTAGTTCAGTTCTAGTTCAGTTCTAGTTCAGTTCTAGTTCAGTTCTAGTTCAGTTCTAGTTCAGTTCTAGTTCAGTTCTAGTTCAGTTCTAGTTCAGTTCTAGTTCAGTTCTAGTTCAGTTCTAGTTCAGTTCTAGTTCAGTTCTAGTTCAGTTCTAGTTCAGTTCTAGTTCAGTTCTAGTTCAGTTCTAGTTCAGTTCTAGTTCAGTTCTAGTTCAGTTCTAGTTCAGTTCTAGTTCAGTTCTAGTTCAGTTCTAGTTCAGTTCTAGTTCAGTTCTAGTTCAGTTCTAGTTCAGTTCTAGTTCAGTTTAGTTCAGTTCTAGTTCAGTTCTAGTTCAGTTCTAGTTCAGTTCTAGTTCAGTTCTAGTTCAGTTCTAGTTCAGTTCTAGTTCAGTTCTAGTTCAGTTCTAGTTCAGTTCTAGTTCAGTTCTAGTTTCAGTTCCAGTTCAGTTCCAGTTCAGATCCAGTTCAGTTCCAGTTCAGTTCCAGTTCAGTTCCAGTTCAGTTCCAGTTCAGTTCCAGTTCAGTTAAAGTTCAGTTCCAGTTCAGTTAAAGTTCAGTTCCAGTTCAGTTCCAGTTCAGTTCCAGTTCAGTTTTAGTTCTAGTTCAGTTCTAGTTCAGATCTAGTTCAGTTCTAATTCAGTTCTAGTTCAGTTCTAGTTCAGTTCTAGTTCAGTTCTAGTTCAGTTCTAGTTCAGTTCTAGTTCAATTCTAGTTCAGTTCTAGTTCAGTTCCAGTTCAGTTCTAGTTCGGTTTTAGTTCAGTTCTAGTTCAGATCTAGTTCAGTTCTAATTCAGTTCTAGTTCAGTTCTAGTTCAATTCTAGTTAAGTTCTAGTTAAGTTCTAGTTCAGTTCTAGTTCAGTTGTAGTTCAGTTCTAGTTCAGTTGTAGTTCAGTTGTAGTTCAGTTCTAGTTCAGTTAGTAGTTCAGTTCTAGTTCAGTTCTAGTTCAGTTCTAGTTCAGTTCTAGTTCAGTTCTAGTTCAGTTCTAGTTCAGTTCTAGTTCAGTTCTAGTTCAGTTCTAGTTCAGTTCTAGTTCAGTTCTAGTTCAGTTCTAGTTCAGTTCTAGTTCAGTTCTAGTTCAGTTCTAGTTCAGTTCTAGTTCAGTTCTAGTTCAGTTCTAGTTCAGTTCTAGTTCAGTTCTAGTTCAGTTCTAGTTCAGTTCTAGTTCAGTTCTAGTTCAGTTCTAGTTCAGTTCTAGTTCAGTTCTAGTTCAGTTCTAGTTCAGTTCTAGTTCAGTTCTAGTTCAGTTCTAGTTCAGTTCTAGTTCAGTTCTAGTTCAGTTCTAGTTCAGTTCTAGTTCAGTTCTAGTTCAGTTCTAGTTCAGTTCTAGTTCAGTTCTAGTTCAGTTCTAGTTCAGTTCTAGTTCAGTTCTAGTTCAGTTCTAGTTCAGTTCTAGTTCAGTTCTAGTTCAGTTCTAGTTCAGTTCTAGTTCAGTTCTAGTTCAGTTCTAGTTCAGTTCTAGTTCAGTTCTAGTTCAGTTCTAGTTCAGTTCTAGTTCAGTTCTAGTTCAGTTAGTTCAGTTCTAGTTCAGTTCTAGTTCAGTTCTAGATCAGTTCTAGGTCAGTTCTAGTTCAGTTCTAATTCAGTTCTAGTTCAGTTCTAGTTCAATTCTAGTTCAGTTCTAGTTCGGTTCTAGTTCAGTTCTAGTTCAGTTCTAGTTCGGTTCTAGTTCGGTTCTAGTGCAGTTCTAGTTCGGTTCTAGTTCGGTTCTAGTGCAGTTCTAGTTTTATTTGAGTTTTAGTTAATTTCAATTCTAGTTCAGATCAATTTCAGTTCTAGTTCAAAAATGAAAGTAACTTAAACAGAAACAATATCAAAACCGACGCTAACATCAACAACAACAAAAATTATTATCCAAGCTAACTTCATTACAGCAACACAATAGTAGCAGTTACATTCAAATTCATCTCCTCTACGAGGGAGTAACAGCCGTAGACAACGGCAAAGGAGCCAGGAAGTTTGTTTATTTGTGAAGTATGAAAAGCAACAAATTTTCCTGTTTTTTATTCATTTTGATACAATTTATTTTTTTAATTTTCTCCTTGGCCTGAAGGCCCTGAATTAGTTATAGAGCATTATTTAAACTTAAGAAATTGGATTTTTAAAATTTGTTTTCGAATTAAAATTAATTTATATACAATTTAAAGGCAAATATTTAAATAAAATATTCTAACGACTTCTTTTGTATACGTATCTGCACTTAAATACTTCCTTGTCGTAATTAATATATTAAATGATTTATATTTTAAATTTTACATTAATACAGGTAAAACATCATTAAAGTAGAATTAAATATTATAATATTTGTACATATATATTCAAGATTGCCCAGCGAACATTTTGGTTACTAAATAAAGAGCCTTTAACATCTATATGATGTTTTAATATGTTATTGAAGATAAATAAATTTAAAAAAAATGCTTACAAATAAGAAGCCAGAAAAGTTTAAAATATATATATACAGATAATATGATTTTTAAAAACTTAAATATGACATTTTAAAAACATAAAACTTTTGCTGGGTTATGTTTTTAAACAAATTGTAGCAAATGATAAAGACAAAGAGATTTTATGGATTTGATATAAATAAAATGTTGTTTTTACTGTATTTATCATTTAATATGTTTGTGCATAAAGATACTCATAAATACATTTAAATACAGAATTTATATAAAATAAAATACTTTATTTTTTAAACACTCTCATTTTTATCGTAACAAATCAGATTTCATAATAAAACTTAAATGTATTTTACAAAAATTCAAAGAAAATGTTATATACATGTGTACAAGGTACATATTTATTTTATATTAATCATTTTTTTAAATCTTTTTAATGTTTCTCTTTGCTGGTATTGTTTGTTTATCCTGAAGGAAGATTTGCTTTTGAAATTTAATCTAAAGGAGAACATATGCGTATGTGTGTGTGTAAATTTTTATGTCATATTTACAGATTTAGAGATGTTGTCTGACAAATATGTCACACTTTTTTT